>NC_092641.1:64695475-64995475 GCF_039555335.1 Amphiura filiformis
TCTTCTTCCGCCGCCCTGTTTTTGCCGCCCCCCTACATTTACCCTGGGGCGCCCTCAAAGCACCCCGCCAAAAAAAAAATACTCGCATGACTCCATTTCGTCGACGGGTCCTTAAAGAACTTTAGCAAAATTACCCTCGATTAGAGAAAAGCGAGGGTAATTAATTTTGTTTCACTGGTTTCATTTTCTGATATTGGATTTCATAATTTGATCTTATATACCCCGACACCTGCTGATGTTTGACCTTTTCCATGTCAACACATTCCTTGTGCTCTGGAGGTCAGCTGGGCAGGGGAGTGAGTTTCAGGGCTGGAATTGCCAGAGGGCATATAGTATGGTGACCCAAGTGAAGTCCAGCTGGTTAGGATGACAGATTGACCACTGTGTTTTTAAGACTAACTTTCAGGCTCATGGCAATTGCCATGGCAACTGGCTGTCAAAGCTGAAAACATTTGAAGAAAGCATGGATTCAAAAGTTTTAAGGATATGTACATGAAATGACCACTGCATCAGTGCGATAGTCTGAAATTCAAATCTGAAAAACACTGGGCTAGTCCGAATCTGAAAAACAACTGCGCTAGTCCAAATCTGAAAAACACTTCTTTATAAAAGCAAATCTTTAAAGAGAAAGGAAAAAAATCGAGACGCAAACATTTCAACTTGTACTATAAAGGTTTGTCAAAAAAACAGAAGTACCACACTTCCTATCACCATGGTCACAGGAACTAACTCTTAATAGCTAGTCATCTAAAAGGTCAGTGCTGTTAAATTATCACACATTCGCATTCCCTCCCACAAAGACTTGAAAAGTTCAATATCACTTTTTCAACAAATTCATAATTATAAACAGGATATGGGCTCTGGGATATGTGTTAAGGTCCAAGGATACATACATGGTGTCCCAGAAAAATACTGGGTGAATAAATTTGAGCATAAGTCGAGAAATAGACATTGAAATCCAAAAATTTAAAAAGTATCGAGTAGCTCATGTTATTGTGCATTATACGTGTAAAAATTTATTTGAATCGACTGAATGGTTACGAAGAAATGAGCGATTACATAATACGTGCACCAATGAAATTCATTTCAAATTTGATCAACAGGTGGTTTTTTTTCACATTCGCTTATATTCGTTATCTAAAATTATTTTATAATCCGTGTTGTGTTATTCATGCTTTCGCTGAAGGTGGACAACCTGAATTTAACATTTGATTTGCCCTCACATTGATACAAAGTGGTTGAAGTATAAGAAACTTTATGGATTCCTGAAATTGGATAGCTATAACATGAACAGCTTTAATTGTTAATGCAATATGTTAAACTTTTAAAAAAAACCAAGAAAGACATGATTAAGTGATGAACTTGTAGCTTCAAATTTTTTGATATTGTAGAATATTATGTTTAATGTTTTAAGTTTTTGTATAAAGTTAAAACTTTTGCATTCATTAATTTTCGAGCAATAGTATAAACAGAAGCAGAAGTACAAACATTCCTCACATAATGTCACTATGGCGTCATCATGTGAGAGCGCCCATGCTAATTTGGGAAATTCTGACTATGTGCAAAAGTATAGGCAACATTGATTATCGGCTAAAAAATCTACGAAAATGCGAGTTTCACCGAATTTTAAACCGAACTATAATAGGAAATGACGATTTCAACCTAACTGACAAGTCAGTAGCTCTTGCAATAATTTGGCTCTAGATGTTGACTGTACCCACCAAGTGTCATGCCTATACGACAGTTTTGACTAATTTGACCTCAGATGACCCGTAGGTGACCTCGGATCGGATGCCCCCAAAATGACCTTCCAAAATTTTGGCTCTAAATATTGTCTGTACCCACCAAGTTTCATGCCCATATGGCAGTTTTTACTAATCTGACCTCAGATGACCCCTGGTGACCTCTTAACCGTAGGTCTGAAGAAAAGGTCCATGTGGAAACTTTTATTTGTTAGTCCAAGGTCCACCTACCCACCAAGCTTGAGCTCCATAGGGGCAATTTGAATATTTTTCCTTTTTGACCTATGACCTCTTCACTGTAGGTCTGACGAAATTGTCACCATGGAAACTTTTGTTCGTTCGTCCAAGGTCCACCCACCCACCAAGTTTGAGCTTCATTTTTAAATTTTTACCTTTCTTGGCCTATGACCTCTTATCCGTAGGTCTGACGAAAAGGTCACTGTGGAAACTTTTGTTTGATAGTCCAAGGTCAAGACAATGGCATGGCTAGATTTGCCATTTAAAGTGTTTGAAATTAGACTTCAATTGAACTTGACCCCGTCCTTGACCTTTGACCTTAAAAAATATAAGCTTGTTCTTTCTCATATCAAGCTGCATCCACCCACCAAGTTTGAGCCCCGTATGACCTACGGCGGCCTCACATTAGCAGTCACAGACAGACAGACAGATCTACAGACAGAGAATAGCGTATTATAATATAGATGTTCCCCGATCGTAATAATAGTGATGGCTGAAATGTCTCGTGCTTGAGTTAATCATTAACGTAAACTGTGCGCATATCATTATTTTGTCTTTAGTTATACGTCTTATTTATACGTCCCTGCGCGAAGCCCCGCTCAATAACGATCGGCGAGCTGATAAACGCATTGACGATAATTATAGGTGCTGGAATGAATTGGCGATTTTCTCAAACATAAAACGAGACATATCTGATATAGTGACATTGTTTTAATGGAAATCAATATGTGAATTTACTTTTACGCTTGCATGCATCGTGTGGTTATGAAATACATAATGTCAAATATACTGCTCCAAGAAAGTATCCTTACACTTGGAAAAATATTCACAATTTCAAAACTGAACCATATTGGGTAAATTTGTTTTTTAAATAGATGCACTATCTAATCCGGCACATTTTGGCAACCCATTGAATCCGATGTGACTTCAAGAAGCAAAGTTACAAGCATTTGATTAGACGAAGGTCCGGTTTTAAAAGTGACGCACTGGCCTATTCAAAACTCCACGGACTAGACATTTGGTTTGAGAGAGGTAAATGGCTAATTTGTGTGTGCCTTTAATTTAAAACAAACGGAACAAAAGAAAACTGAAGCAAATGAGCTGACAAATAAAATGCAAGTTATGAAAAGTACAGAGAAGTAAAAACTGAAATAAATACTGCTTTAAAAGTTTTTATTGAAGAAACTGTGTTGTCTCTTTGTTGCGCTTGTTGGAATCATTTTGCGCCACTTTTAAAACTGGACCTTCGTCTATTCAATTGCTTGTAACTTTACTTTCTGAGGACACATTGGATTCAATGTGGTGTCATAATGTGCAGGATTGGATAGTGCATATTAACAAAAACAAATTTACCCCAATATGGTTCAGTTTTGAAATTGTGATTATTTTTCCAAGTGTAAGGATACTTTCTTGGCGCAGTATAGTTCCTGATTTGGTTGTTGTTGTTTAAGCTTCGCTTGGCCTTCGCATGTTTTGATTTGACTTTCCGTTCACACTTTTAACAGTAATGTTTAACACGTGGTATAACAATTAACAGGAAAACCATCTGGTACTTTTGATTGTTCATGATGTTGTTGTAGCTGTTAAAGTTTCCCTTTTTCCTTTGCGTGTTTGGATTTGACTTTCCGATCACACTTTCTAGAATGATGTTTAACATGGTATTCCAATAATAGGAAAACACCTGACATTTACGATTGTTCATGATGTTGTTGTTGCTGTTAAAAAATCGCTTGGACTTCGCGATTTTGGATTTGAATGTCCTTTCACACATTCTACATTAGGGCTATGGAATCAATAATGAAAAAAAAACACACACCAGATTGTATTTATGTTGGAAGTTGAATGAACTTGAAACGTACGAGGGAAATCTAGGGATCAAATTAAAACCCGTTATATTAAAGTGCTAATAAGTTTTCGAGTATTGTAAACCCGTCATCGGGGAGTGCCCGACGGTGCAAAATGTAATCACGATTTCCAGTATCATTACACAGCCGTGACATACGGATGTGTCGTTTTTCTTCTTACACAGCCGGTGACGTTAGTCACGGCTGTGTCTTTTTTCTTACAGGATCTTCTTCTTTATCTATGCCCGTGGAACGGTGGCATAGATATTGTATTTGTTGTGTTTAGTCTTCTCCTTCTCCTTCTTCTTCTTCTTCTCAAGATCACTTTTTGCACCCCTCTAGCTCAAGAACCAAAGTAGCCTCGGGGCCCAAACTTGGTATACTGATGGCCCATGACCCTTAGCATCATCCTAGGGTACCCCCGACCCCAGAGGTCAAAGGTCATGGGCTACAGGGGGCAATATGTGTAAAATTTCAAACAGCTCTAGCTCAAGAACTACAGCGCCCTTAGGGTTCATACTTAGTATAATGATGGCCCATGACCTCTAAAAGTAACTTATGGTAGCCACGACCCCAGAGGTCAAAGGTCACAGGCTACAGGGAGCAATATGTGTAATTTTTTTAAACCGCTTTAGCTAAAGAACTATAGCGCCCTCAGGGTTCATGCTTGGTACAATGATGGCCCATGACCCTTAGATATTTCCTGAATTAACATCGACCCCAGAGGTCAAAGGTCATGGGCTACAGGGAGCAATATGTGTAAAATTTCAAACAGCTCTAGTTCAAGAACTACAGCGCCCTCAGCGTTCATACTTGGTACAATGATGGCCCATGACCCTAGATGTATTCTGTGGTAGCCGCAACCCCAAAGGCTTTAAAAAGCAAACTAGGTACAACCTATTAACACAGTGTAGCGCAATAGGTAGCGTTTTGTTAGCTACCTGTGTTTGCAATGATAACGGGCCGAATCGTACGTCAAGGAAATTGATCACTTGACAAAATTCCCTTAAAAGGAATGTGTAGGCATTTTGATATTGGTGCCTTGGACCACCTCAAAAGGCTGTCATTGTGGGACATGGCGTATGGTTGGTTAATGGGTGTTAGGAGGGTTAAGGGTTGTGACGATTTGTAAGGGGGTGACCAAGGGGGTGGTCACCAGTTTTTTTAGATTTGGCGCCCAATTGGGCGCTTTTTAAAATTGTAAGTGCTATGAGGATGATACTTATATCAATTACAGCTTATAAAAGGGCTTCCACATAATGGTCACCAACTTTTGGATTTGGCGCCCAATTGGGCGGTTTTTTATTTAAGGTGCTATGAGGATAATACTTATATCAATTAAAGTTTATAACAAGGGCTTCCACATGGTGGTCACCAACTTTTGGATTTGGCGCCCAATTGGGCGCTTTTTTATTTTAAGTGCTATGAGGATGATACTTATATCAATTAAAGTTTATAACAAGGGCTTTCACATGATGGTCACTAACTTTTGCATTTGGCGCCCAATTGGGCGGTTTTTTATTTTAGGTGCTATGATAATGATACTTATATCATTTAAAGCTTATACCAAGGGGTATAAGTTTTCGTTTTGTGAATAGGGGAAGGGGGTTGGGTGTGGTCACGGGCATAGATATTCGTGTTTGGTCAAACACAACTGTGGTTTCTAGTCTTCTTCTTCTTCTTCTTCTTCTGCTTCTTCTGTCGACCATTACATTTGCTCTAGCACACTCATGCATGTACCGATTTTGACCTAACTTAGTCACAATCATCACTGACCATGCCCCTACATGTCACATGAAATTCGTGGCATCAAAGGTCACGTAGGGGTCACAGGGGTCAAAATGCTACTTCTCCCACAAATTTTGCAGGACAGTAATGCCACTTGCACACATTCATTGTTATTACCCAGTGTCTATAAATCATACACATATTTGAGGTCAAAGGTCATTAAGGGGTCACTTCCGGTATAAAACCAAATTCCTTCAAAATTTTTATTAGCTAAGAAAAACATAGAAGAGTGACGGTATGTTTACACATGAATTTTGTCTATCCAATGTATATGTGGTATTTTTTGTTTGAGGTCAAAGGTCATTAAGGGTCACTTCCGGTATAAAATGAAATACACTAAGCCAAAATAGAAACTTATAACTTTTCACAAGGTCATATCTTAAAATCCTGTCTATCAAAATTAACTAACATTACACACAGGATTGCCTCAATACTCTACTCAAAACACATGTCAGCAACCAATCAGTTGGCCAACTGACACAACCGCAAAATGCACTGATATGGAACAACTTCCTGGACCACGTTCACAGCCCTATTGGAACCCAGCAAAAGAAATCTGTGAGAATGATCTTGAATCACAGGTCACAGCCAACAATTTTAACAACATTAAGTTAAAAACATTAAAGAGAGTCAAAACAAACTTACCGGGATCATCATGTCACATGTCCAAACAAATAATGAAGTCCTTTAGTAACGGGAAGCATGGGGCAATCTTCCCCAGGATATCATCAGGAACTTGGTTGGAAGCATGAGAAGCAGGTGCACAGCATGCGTGCAAGCGCACGGTGGACATACCCGTTACTAAAGGACTTCATTATTTGCTTGGACATGTGACATGACGATCCTGGTAAGTTTGTGACCTGTGATTCAAGATGCCGTTCTCACAGATTTCGTTTGCTGAGTGCCAATAGGGCTGTGAATGTGGTCCAGGAAGCTGTTCCATATCACTGCATTTTGCTATTGTGTCAGTTGGACAACTGCTTGGTTATTGACGTGTGTTTAGAGTGGAGTATTGAGGCAATCATGTGTGTCATTTTGGTTAATTTTGATGGACAGGATTTTAAGATACGACCTTGTGAAAAATTATAAGTTTCTTTTTTGGCTTAGTGTAGCTTCAAAATGCTACTTCTCTCACAAATTACGTAGGACGGTGATGCAACTTGCGCACATACATTGCTATTACACAGTGTCTATGAATCATACAGAAATTTGAGGTCAAAGGTCATTAAGGGGTCACTTCCGGTATAAAACCAAATTCCTTCAAAAAAATTTTTAGCTAAGAAAAACATAGGAGAGTAACGGTATGTACACACATGAATTATGTTAACCTAATGTATATGTGGTATTTTTTATTTGGGGTCAAAGGTCATTAAGGGGTCACTTCCGGTATAAAACAAAATACCTTCAAAATGCTACTTCTCCCACAAATTACATAGGACGGTGACGCAACTTGCACACATGCATTGCTATTCTCCGGTATCTATGAATCATACACAGATTTAAGGTCAAAGGTCATTAAGGGGTCACTTCGGGTATAAAACCAAATTCCTTCAAAAAAAATTATTAGCTAAGAAAAACATAGGAGAGTGACGGTATGTGCACACATGAATTATGTTTACCTAATGTATATGTGGTATTTTTTTGTTTGAGGTCGAAGGTCATTAAAGGGTCACTTCCGGTATAAAACGAAATAGCTTCGAAATGCTACTTCTCCCATAAATTACGTAGGACGGTAATGCAACTTGCGCACATGCATTGCTATTACACAGTGTCTATGAATCATACACAGATTTGAGGTCAAAGGTCATTAAGGGATCACTTCCGGTATAAAACCATATACCTTCAAAACATTTTATCAGCTAAGAAAAACAGAGCACAGTGACGGTATATTCACACATGAATTGATGTTACCCAGTTTACACGTGGTATTTTTTTATTTTGGGTCAAAGGTCATCAAGGGGTCACTTCTGGTTAAAGACCACTAATAGGCCTGGGCGATACATTGAAATACGACGAGGAACTATTTGTTTTCATGGCATTCGAAAAGACTGCATTAAAATCGTTGAAATTGATCAAGTTATATAGCCAAAAAGTACTTTTTAGAGTTTGATGCTTCAAAATGGTACATTTTCTCTCATTATATGACATTTTTGATGTAATAGTACCAAAATTCATACGCACGGCTTCGGTTTTTAGTAAATAGTCGCCCTATCATATTGTAACTTTCAGCTTCGAGGGCGCGCTGTCATATTAAGGTGTTTACGGTTCAGTGCGTTAAAACAAGAAAAGTCTCAGGTCAACCTATGTTGAATTTTTGATCATTTGGCATTTAAATCATATAGTTTCACCTGATATTGGTGACATTGAACTGTGAGAGTTCTGAATATGAGAAAATTCCACCCGAAATTAGGCATTTTCCCATTGAAACACGTGTAATACATAATTAGTGGTATTTAACCTATAGAAACACTGAATTCTATGGATCTGATATTCGTCATGGAGACTTTTCTAGCTTTTTTTTGCTTACATTTCTCAATATTTAACTGTATTTTTAATTTTGCCCTGGCAAGAAAACGTGCATCTTCTTCGACTACTAACCCTGATAACACAAAGAGGTTGGCCCGACGTCGGGTATTGGTCGGCAATGGTCGCCATGGACGGTGGCTGAACGTCGGCTCAGATGTCGGCTGCTCATTGGGTATATGTCCTGCCGACGAAGTCGGCCCGACTTCGGTTCGACCACCGGCCGACGTAATGCCGACTGCTTAAAAGCCGGTGCCGACCCTAACCCGACTTCAACAACGTCGGCCCGACCTTGGAACTACGTTGGACCAACCATTATCCAACGATTGGCAAGTTAGCCCAATGAGACGAAAAATCATGAAAAAAAAAATCAAAAATATTATTTAGTAGCGTATACTCTGCTTATACCGAGTCTTACACTTACCTACTCACTATTTTACAACGAACACAAATTTTCTAGCTTAATTTACACAAGTCACTTACCTTAATGGACATACCGGGATTCGAACCAGGGACCTTCGGTTTATAAACCTGGTGCTCTACCGATTGAGCTACCGAGGTTTCTATATTTGATGAAGTGTTTTAAGTTAATATAAGCAATATTTTGATCAAATTTACTGTAAACACCATGGTAAATATTGATAACATTTACTAAATTTGTTGATTTGTTTTCTTTATAAAGTAATATACATGTAAAAATTAAAAATTTGGTCAATGGATGGATTAATAACATTGGCCCAACACGTATTTATCACACGCAATTTTAAAAAAAATAAAAAAAAAGAGAACAATTCACAAGAAAAACAACAACGATAATAATTAAAAATAATAATAATTAACACTACTGACACTAATATAATAATAACATTAATTATTAAAGAACAATAATAATAATAATAATAATAAATAAATATAGGCCCCTATCATCTTTGCTTCTGTCATGGACGTCGTGCCGACGTCCATACAACGATATAGGTCGGCACTCATTCACCGGAATTTCACCGACCTCAACCCGACGTCGCCCCAAAATCAGCGAGCCGACATTCACTTAGTGATGTAGGGCCGACCTCAACCCGACGTCGCCCCAAAGTCAGCAGGCCGACGTTCACTTAGTGACGTAGGGCCGATGTCCGCCCGACTACTTCAGCAGGACCCCGACCCCTTCATTCATTCATTCATATTTTATTTCCATAAAAATCAAAGACATTACAAAAAAATATATAAAAACACGGTACATATGGAGGAAAAGGCTGGAAGACCAAAAAGGTCTGAAAGTTAGCCTTTCCCTGAAATCAAATGAAATTAACAAAATAAATCAACATTACATAACATAACCAAAAGACAAGGGAAGGGAGGGGGGGTGCTCACGAAAAAGATTAATTATATTTAGAGATCAGTTTTGTTTTGAATTGATTACGGAAATGTTTAACAGATTTTGAAGCTTTCAGATTTTTATCTAAAGAATTCCAAAGAATGGGACCTCTTGTACGTATAGCATGATCAGAAAAGACTTTCTTATTTTTGGTTAGATTTAGGTCATTTACATATCGTGTCTTGTAGTTATGTATGTCAGAACGTTTGGTAAAATAATTATCAAATGAACAGGGCAGCTCATTTATAGAGTGCCTGTACATGAATGTACCTAATTCCAGTGTGTACATATCTTCAACTTTTAATATGTTATAATTAGCAAACAATGGCACTGTGTGGTCTCTATAGTGAACGTTTGCCACCGTTCTAATAGCCCATTTTTGAATTTTTACAATTTTATTTAAGTAAGTTTTACATGTATTTCCCCATAAAAGTACTCCATAATTCAAATAAGGCAATATTAACGTACAATAAAGTGTAAATAAAATACGACTTGGAACAAAATGTTTCAATTTATTCATGACACCGACATTTCTTGAAATTGTTCTAGATACGCAATCTATGTGACATTTCCAAGTGAGACATTGCCGACTTCGCCGACCAGTCGCCAACGTCGGGCCGACGGCATTGTGTTATCAGGGAAGGTATGTTTTTAGAACCCGTTGAGGTAGTAACGGGTTAAGGGGGGCTTGTGGAATTAGTATTGGGTTTACGGCTGGTTTCTGTGATTTCAGGGCTTCTAAATTCAACAACCTTCGCTTGCCTGCGTATACATATAGAAAGCTTAATGATGATGAAAAATCAATGTTGATGATCATATAGATATGCCACTTTGTTAATTAGAACCACATGCACATTTTGTTGGTGATTTCCTTGCCCTAAATATTGTACATAGGCCTATACGTGTAAATACAGTATAGGCCTAGGCTAGGCATTTTGCATAAGCTTTAAGGCGCATGTAAGGCCTATAGTCGCGTGTAAAATAAAACCTAGTCTTTGTGTACACGTTGTCTATGGGCGTCTACAGCATCATGTATGGCCTCACTCTATCCTAACTCAAGCCGAAACCCTAACTTGATCTATAACTCAATTTTAAACCCATATCTAATCCTCGGACCTTGCCGTATCTCTATCCCTATCCACGAGCCTAGCCCTATAAAACACCCTATTCCTAATGCGAATCTGACCCTAATCAAAAGGTTCTAACACTAATCAGCAAGCCTAAATCGGAACACTAACCGTAAATCAATCTTAATCTGATCTGATCGTGCTAGGACATGCTGCAGATACGAATCTCCAGATATAGTCCTAGGTTGAAGCAAAAACAGCGAAACAGTCATCATGCAGGGTATCCGAAAACCATTGATATTTTACTCGTCATGCTGTTTTCCAGATATTTTCTTGTTAAAACATGTATTGCAAATGTCAATGTTTACATTCATGGCATTTTATCCGAGATTGGAGCTCTTTTGTGCTTATAATATTTTAAAGACCACTAATAGGCCTGGGCGATACATTGAAATACGACGAGGAACTATTTGTTTTCATGGCATTCGAAAAGACTGCATTAAAATCGCTGAAATTGATCAAGTTATATAGCCAAAAAAGTACTTTTTAGAGTTTGATGCTTCAAAATGGTACATTTTCTCTCATTATATGACATTTTTGATGTAATAGTACCAAAATTCATACGCACGGCTTCGGTTTTTAGTAAATAGTCGCCCTATCATATTGTAACTTTCAGCTTCGAGGGCGCGCTGTCATTTTAAGGTGTTTACGGTTCAGTGCGTTAAAACAAGAAAAGTCTCAGGTCAACCTATGTTGAATTTTTGATCATTTGGCATTTAAATCATATAGTTTCACCTGATATTGGTGACATTGAACTGTGAGAGTTCTGAATATGAGAAAATTCCACCCGAAATTAGGCATTTTCCCATTGAAACACGTGTAATACATAATTAGTGGTATTTAACCTTCTGGTCCAAGACAAAAAACATTCAAAATGTCCCTTCTGTTACAAATAACATGGCAGAGTGATACTATGTGCACACGTGCATTGACATAGGCCAAGACAAAAAACATTCAAAATGTCACTTCTGGTCCAAGACAAAAAAACATTCAAAATGTCCCTTCTGTCACAAATAACATGGCAGAGTGATATTATGTGCACACGTGCATTGACATAAGCCAAGACAAAAAACATTCATAATGTCCCCACTGTCACAAATAACATGGCAGAGTGATACTATGTGCACACGTGCATTGACATAAGCCAAGACAAAAAACATTCAAAATGTCCCTGCTGTCACAAATAACATGGCAGAGTGATACTATGTGCACACGTGCATTGACATAAGCCAAGACAAAAAACATTCAAAATGTCCCTTCTGTTACAAATAACATGGCAGAGTGATACTATGTGCACACGTGCATTGACATAGGCCAAGACAAAAAACATTCAAAATGTCACTTCTGGTCCAAGACAAAAAACATTCAAAATGTCCCTTCTGTCACAAATAACATGGCAGAGTGATACTATGTGCACACGTGCATTGACATAAGCCAAGACAAAAAACATTCAAAATGTCCTTTCTGGTCCAAGACAAAAAACATTCAAAATGTCCTTCTGTCACAAATAACATGGCAGAGTGATACTATGTGCACACGTGCATTGACATAAGCCAAGACAAAAAACATTCAAAATGTCCCTTCTGGTCCAAGACAAAAAAACATTCAAAATGTCCTTTCTGTCACAAATAACATGGCAGAGTGATACTATGTGCACACGTGCATTGACATAAGCCAAGACAAAAAACATTCAAAATGTCCCTTCTGTCCCTTCTGTCACAAATAACATGGCAGAGTGATACTATGTGCACACGTGCATTGACATAGGCCAAGACAAAAAACATTCAAAATGTCACTTCTGGTCCAAGACAAAAAAACATTCAAAATGTCCCTTCTGTCACAAATAACATGGCAGAGTGATACTATGTGCACACGTGCATTGACATAAGGCAATTAAGGGGTCACAACATGGTTGTGTTCGTGGTCTTAGACCACAGCTAAGTAGAGTATTTACTTGTGATCGGAATATAGACCAGTGTTTAGTTATAAACTCCCTGATATTTTATGATTTTCCAAACCAATTAACATAAATGTCAATGTTAATTACTTGAAATAAAACCAAACAAGAGTTTAACATTTATATGCTGTTAACGCAACATGGTTATCAAATAAATATTGATTTTTCAATTAGCAAAAAATAACAAAACAATCCAAACGCATGTCATACCAATTATAGTATAAAGGTAAATGATACAGATCTGCTACGAATTTCGAATTCCTAACCTGTATCGCACCCTTCTCCACTCCCCGTCTTTCAATGTTGGAGGGTCTCACAAACCTGATGACAACACCCCAGAAAGCAAGACAAGTTGGCCCATTGTTGGCAATGGCCGGCATGGTCGCGATCGGTATTAAAGCCGACGCCAAGCCAAATTTGGACCAACGTTGACATGTCAACCTTAAACTATGGTTGGTGAGGGAATATCAGGCCAACGTTGGGTCAACGTTGTTATGCCACACGGTATGCAAACGTCAAGCCAACGTAGCCAGCCAACCTTAAAATGACGGTCGGCATACCAACGTTGAATCAACGTTGTTATGCCAACCTTAAATGATGGTCGATATGCCAACGTCGAGCAAACATAGCCAGCCAACCTTAAAATGACGGTCAGTACGCCGAGGTTGGGCCAACGTTCAACTCAAAATGCTACTTCTCCCACATATTTTGCAGGACAGTAACGCCACTTGCACACATGCATTGTTATTACCCAGTGTCTATAAATCATACACAGATTTGAGGTCAAAGGTCATTAAGGGGTCACTTCTGGTATAACACCAAATTCCTTCAAAAAATTTTATTAGCTAAGAAAAACATAGGAGAGTAACGGTATGTGCACACATGAATTATATTTATCTAATGTATATGTGGTATATTTTATTTGGGGTCCAAGGTCATTAAGGGGTCACTTCCGGTATAAAACGAAATACCTTCAAAATGCTACTTCTCCCACAAATTACATAGGACGGTGACGCAACTTGCACACATGCATTGCTATTACCCAGAGATTTGAGATCAAAGGTCATGAAGGGGTCACTTTGGTATAAAACCAAATTCCTTCAAAAGATTTGGCATAACTACACAATACCCACCACACCATGGGCACAGCCCCGAGCTGCTGCGAAGGGAATAGCCCCCTCAATTTGATATTTTCTTGTATTTTGACAAATAATCCCCCTATAGTCACATCATAATTTCTTTTACATTTTGGTTCTTGGACAAATGTCTTCAACGGCATAACTACACAATACCCACCACACCATGGGCACAGCCCCGAGCTGCTTCGAAGGGCATAGCCCCCTCAATTTGATATTTTCTTGTATTTTGACAAATAATCCCCCTATAGTCACATCATAATTTCTTTTACATTTTGGTTCTTGGACAAATGTCTTCAACGAAGCGCCATCTATCTAGTAGTTGGACAAATAATCCCCCTACAGTCACGTCTTAATGTCTTGTATTCTGGTAATTGGACAAATAACCGAACACACTTGTACACAGAGAGGGCGATTTAGCCATAAGGTATTATTCGGCGTAGACGCAGTTGAAAACTCATTATTTGAGTAGTCCAAGGTTCCGCACCATGGGCCATTAACCAAGTGCGTCCATGTCCAAATAGGATATGCACGCAATTCTTGGTTTTATGTTGGCGCAGTCGGCGCAGACGTAGTTCTGAATTCGATAGAGGGCTTATAGGTCTTGGTTTTATGTTGGCGCAGTCGGCGTAGACGTAGTAGCCCCTGCCCCTGGAAATCTAATGGTGCCTCCCCCTTACTCTTTGATCTGATCATGACACGGATGGAAGAGACAGTGACTTGTTTGTACCAATCAACACTCTATATATTTTTGTACGTGACCTGTTTCCATCACTCAGTACTGCATTGAATAATTATGTGCAAGTGACGTGTTTTCCACCAATCAGATCTGATCGATGCAATGGTGTAATATATTTGGATGCAAGAATTTATATCATAATAGCTCATACTGATATAAATAGTCATACAAATCAGCAGTTCCTTACACCGTTGCGGCCAATGACGGTTGCTACAAGGTTGAGTGGATAACCCAGTTGGTGTTTGATAAACTTATATCCTTCAGAAGTGACACTACAAGCTACATCGGCACATATTTAGATAGATACAACGGTAAGTTCTACCAATTTTCTATAAACTATTTGTCCGCCTTCCGTTAATAAATCACCCTTCTCTCTATGTTAAAATATTGTGAACATGATTATTAGTTCTGAAGTTATAGGTGTATTTATAACGACTGCGTTACTTTTTGTGAAGTCTTTACCCTTTAAATCCAAAGCTGTAACACTTTTTAAACACGTTAGGTATTTAGCCACATCCCCATCTACATGTTCATTTTCAGAAAGGGTTACATATTTTGAAACATATTGCCATACACATCACAAATACAAAATAAAATCAACACCCTCCTTTGGTTTATAAGTTATCACACTTTGAATTTGTATGTAAACGTTTCCAAAAGACTTACATCGGTCCAAAACACTCTAAATGCTACCGTTTAGCTAAGCAACATGTTTTCTAAACATATAAAATGTAAACTCAAGCCAAACATCGTGTTTAGGACTAGGATGGACTAGGACTAGGACTGGGATACGTAATTAGGATGCATTTAGATACAAATTCAAACTAAGTGTAATAACTTGTGAATCAAAAGTACTTTTATTTTTGGATTTGCCCTTTTCTGAAAATGTATATGTAGACAATAACAAAAAAATACGGCTAAACGCCTAACGAGTTTAAAAAGTGTTACAGCTTTGGATTGAAGTAAAAAGTAACGCAGTCGTTGTAAATACACCTATAACTTCACATGTTCACAATTTTTTAACGTAGGAAAAAAGGGTGATTTATTAACCCGCATTTTGACACCACATTTATCCAATTTCGTTCAATAATAACAAGCAGTGTTTTGAAAGAAAACTACCCGAATTTAAAAGTTGCAGCTTCATAATAGTATTGATTTGAAGTCAGTACGGATGTAGCCTAGTGATTGAGCGTGTAGTACAACAGCTCTCACACCTCCTCATTGTTTTTTGTTTCTGTGCTGTTTCTGAATGGAATTTTGAACTAATTTTGGAACCAGTTGCTCACTATAACATCTAGCATCTACTGGACATTTTTATATGTGATATTTACAAGTGGATTTGTGAGTTTTTAGCGTTTTTATGTACTCTTGTATAACTTTGAGACTATAATACAGTAATATACATGTATAGGCTATACACATGTATACAACAGAGCCTTGAGTTGCTCATCATATTGGGTGACCATGCATGCCCAGAGTAATCCTCCTCAAGGACACTTCATCTCTATTATGGCAGTGATTCAACTTACCTTGCTATTGTGTTGTTTCATCAATGAATATCAAAGTGATCAGTTTACTACATTTATCATAAACAGTGCTGTTAAGAAATCTACTACTCAGTCATGGACTGAGAAACGGTTTGTTGGAAGAAACCTTGCCTATAACTCAAACTCAAGCGCCACCTTCCGTTACCGGCTTCTACTTTCCGGTGATATCAATCCCAACCCCGGCCCTTTCAATGACAACAGTGAGTCAGTAAATACACATTCTGGCACTCCAACCTCTGCAGGTAGTAAGCAACATATAATTACTTATAGTCGTGAAGCCCTTTTCAACTTGAACGGAACTTATCGCTTGCCTATTAATGATTGGCAGAAGATCAAAGACCTTGAACTTAATGCTAGTCGTCCAACTCGCAGAAAGAAGAACCATTTGCGTAAGCGAAACAAGAACAATTCTGACTCTAACATAAGGCCTACATGTAATGTAGGGACATCGGTCCTCAATTGTGACTTGCCTACGCCTAACCTAAATTTAGATCCAACATCATGCTACGATGCCAACGAAGCTACGGACTGGCTAGATTGTGTTCAACAAGCCAAAGGTCTTCGAATTGCTCACCTCAACATTGTGACCGTTCTTGGAGAATTGAACTGTAAAATTGATATGCTTAGAATGGCACTTGCCAAAAAACCTATTGACATTTTATGTTTAAGTGAAACTAGACTCTCAGTAAAAATAGATTGTAATGAGATTGCTATTAATGGGTATACCATCTACCGTAATGATAGAACACGTAGAGGTGGTGGAGTGGCAATCTATGTTTCTAATGATCTCCAAAGTGTATATAAACCTGATTTTGAAAGTGACAGTATTGAAAGTGTGTGGACTGAAATTCAGTTGCCAAAAACAAAGTCTGTTATTATTGGGTCTGTATACAGACCACCATCATCTAAAGTGGGTTATATGGTGTCATTAAAAAGTCACTTATCTCATGTTGTTGATAATTCTGGCAATAGTGACCTGGTTGTAACAGGAGATTTTAATTTAGATCTTTTGAAACCTGAGAAAGCAAAAGTGGCCAATCAACTTTGTCAGCAGTTTGGATGGCATAATGTCATTAACACCCCTACCCGGATTACTGAAAAAAGTGTTTCGTGCCTAGATTTAATAATGGTTTCTAACCAAAATAAGTTGTTTACATTTGGTAATATTGCAACTGGTCTCAGCGACCACAACTTGGTTTATATGTCATACAAAGCATGTCCCATTAAGAGTAAACCAAAGATAATTAAGACTAGGACATACCGTAAATTTGATATTGATTCTTTCCAACAAGATCTGGACAAAATTAACTGGAAGAATTTGTATTCAAGCAGAGATCCAGAAGTGGCTTGGTCAATCTTCAAGGATAATTTCATTCAGGTGGCAGATAGACATGCCCCAAAAGTGGAAATTCGTATTAAAGGTAACCTTCCACCATGGTTTAACAAAGATATTTTGTCTTTATCCAATGATCGTGATTTTTCTAAACGAATTGCTCAAAGAAGTGGTAAATCTAGTGACTGGGATGTGTATCGTAATAAGAAAAATGAAACTAATAATGTTATCAAGAATGCTAAGAAATCGTATTACACAGATACAATTGAGCAGAGCAAACATGATGGTAAAAAGTTATGGAAAACAATTAAATCTATTCTTCCATCAAAGACCCGTGAAAGTGTTAATGAAGTTGTTGTAAATGGTAAAAATATTAATGATCCCAAAACAGTTGCTAATGCGTTTAATGTTTTCTTTACTGAAATTGGTAATAAGCTTGCTCAAAACTTTGAGAATGGAGATGGTGATGATGTTTGCAAATCTGTTGATTACTCCACCGTTCCTTTCAAATTTAAGGAAATTGATGAGGATTTCATTCTGAAACAACTTTCCTCACTCCAAACAGGCAAAGCCACCGGCATTGATGACATTAGCTCACGGCTTCTAAAAGCAGGTGCCAACAAGATCTCTAAACCTCTTGCCTACATTTTAAATCTTACCATCCTCACCACCTCCATTCCCAAGGAGTGGAAAAAGGCAATTGTTTCACCCATATTTAAAGCGGGGAAGAAGTCAGATTGCAGCAATTACAGACCTATTTCGGTCCTTCCTGTCATCTCTAAAATTCTTGAGCGTGCTGTCCACACCCAAGTGTACGAATATCTTCAACATAATGGGCTCTTAACAACTGCGCAATCTGGCTTTCGACCCAAACATTCTACACTTACTGCAATAACTGATGTTACTGACTATATTTTTAACAACATGGATAAAGGTGAAGTTACTGGGGCTGTATTTGTAGATTTAAAAAAAGCATTCGATACGGTGTCTCATACTGTTCTCCTTCGCAAACTCTCCTGGTATGGAATCAAAGACACTGAGTTGGGATGGTTTTCAAATTATTTGAAAGGTCGTGAGCAAACAACCCTAATTGATGGTGTGCAATCTGATCCGCAACCAGTAACAGTCGGTGTGCCTCAAGGCTCAATATTAGGGCCCCTTCTTTTTATTTTATTCATAAATGATCTTCCCAACGCAATCAACAAAAGTAAGGTTGTCTTATATGCTGACGACACTGCAGTTTTGTTTAGTTCAAACAATAAGTCTGAAATTGAGCATGGTTTAAACCAAGATCTAGACCATATTTCTAAATGGATGAACACCAACAAATTAACACTTAATGCCTCTAAAACAAAGGTTATGACTTTTGGAACACACCAAAGAACTAGAAAAATGGGTGACTTGGAAATAAAAATCAATAATGAAACTCTTGAGAATGTGAATGAATTTAAATATCTTGGTATGTGGTTTGACCCGCAACTTAAATGGGATAAGCATATTGAAAAAATGGCTGGCAAAATATCACAAAAACTTGGTGTTTTAAAAAGGTTAAGTTGGTATATTGATCAATACACTCGTAATATTTTATGTAATGCTATCATCTTGCCTCACATCGACTACTGTTGTACAATTTGGTCAACTGCCGCAAGTAAATATATTAATCAGATTCAAGTCTTACAGAACAGAGCAGCCAGACTGACTCTTGGGTGTAAAGTTAGGGATTTACATGTGAAGGATTTGTACAAACAACTCAATTGGATGAAGGTAAATCAGCGGGCTGATTATTTTAGAATTATTCTCATGTATAAGTGTATTAATAATGTGGCTCCTGAGTACCTGAGGGACAACATTCACTCACAAATAAACATTCACTCATACAACACTAGATTTGTTGCAAATAAAAATGTTTTTCATTCTTCTGTTCATACTGAAACTGGTAAACGTTCCTTCAGGTACTCTGGAACAACAGCATGGAGTAACCTCCCTGACAATTTAAAACAAATAAGCAATATTATTAACTTTAAAAAGTCGCTCAAGGAGCACATTTTACAAACCTAACTAGTCTATCCTGTTTATAGTCTCATGTGTTTTAATCTTTTAAATATTTTATGGTATTACTCTGTATATATTATGTAGTTTGTAATTTTATAATATTTATTTGTTTTATATCTTGTATTATTGGTGCAATGACTTTCTAAGTGTATTTTACATTTATTTCCTTGTAAATCATTTGTTTATGTTTTATTGTATCGAGGGCCCCTGTGGAAAGCAGTGCTTGCACTGATCAGGGTTTACCCTCGTTAAAGATGTCATTAAATAAAAATAAAAAATAAAAAATAAATGGCGGTCTTTACGTGCTACAATGCTTGCATCATAAACTTCTAGTGCCCATTTCTATTCACCGTTATGTATTCTTTACCCGTTCGTTATAATTACTAACTATCTTCATAGCCATTATCTGAAACCTGCACGCTATAAACAATAGATTATCTGAAACCTGCATGCTAAACAACAGATTTTAGATAATACTCGCACCGGAGCCTCGAAGGGGTGGGGGAGTGGGAGTAGTAAGTAGGCCTATACGCTCAACTACTAGAAATACTACTATATAACTTGTCTGTTCGTTATATATACCATCAAAAAAGTAGAATATACATTTTACTGGTGTTAAAATTCTGGTATTGGTATGTTTTCAGGTGCAGAATGTGCATCATAAATACAAGCTGTGTCCTGTTGGAGCTATTATAAAAATGATATGAAATGATTTAATGAACCAAATCATCTAAGGAGAATAATCGCGCTTCTATCAATCAAAAGCTTCAAAATATTGCTATATAAATTTGCAAACTAAAATATCAATGCAGCAATTAATTTACCTCTTTGCTCAGTGAATTATCTTTAACATAATTTACTTGTCATAAATGGAGTATTTTCATGCATCGCGCAATAATTTACCATAAACAAAAAGCCAAAATTTTCAAAATTGGTTTTGATTTCAGTGTAATTAAAACAAAAATGGGCAAAAACAGACAAAGTAACAAATAATACCCCAAAATAGGCCCGTCTAAGCGTGTTAAAATGCCTAAAACCCAAGAGCTTTAAGGGGGCTCTAACCCTTGGACCCCGCCAGGGCTTCGCCCCTGGACCCCACCACGGGCCCTTAAGCAGGACCCTGGACCCAATGCCCCCCTCTCGAAATCCTGGATCCGCCCCTGTAGAGATTCAATGAATAGTGTTGAGTCGCATTGAGTTCTATTGGGCCCATTTGACCTTGACAATTATTATGTTACCTGAATAAGAAAGCACCCTAGATTAATTTTCGCAGACCTATGACGCCACAATGTTACTATTTTGCCCATAACTCTATAACTGTTCATCATAGATAGGTCGGCTATCGGTGTACCAACACAGAGCCCTATCAATTTTAAACATTTGCCATAACATTTCAACAACAACAAAATCAGAATTATTTGATATCAGAAGGACATTCCTCGTATTCAGATTGCAATTTGGTGTGTCTGATGTTCTCTCAGGCCCCACAAAATATACTGTGCAAAGGTGGGTGACCGACCCCTTAAGATCTCGAACTCTTAATACTCTGCTAGTACAGCACGTCCCCCTAACCCTAACCCAACCAAGTTTTGTGATATTTTCTCCAATATAAAGAGTCATTTTAAGAATCACTGAACCAATACTAAGTTCATACAGATTACAAATATGGTAAAATTCTGATATTTTTGCAATTTTAAAAAACTTTGAAATTTGTCGTCTGCAGTCGACACTATGTGTGATGATCTCGAACCATGTCTTAAAAGACATGGTTCGAGATTTATTAGATTAGATTAGATTATTTCGATTAATAGAATAAAACAAAGTTGTTTTTATTCTTATAAAGACAACTTTTTATTCTTATAAAAACAACTTATAAATGTTGTTTTTATTCTAATCTAATTCTCCTTGAATCTTCCAGGTACACCACATTTCGCTTACAAACAGGATAATAATATAGCAACTTTGTCTTTTGTTTTTAGTCTAATCGAAATTATTTTTCCCTATAGCTTATAGCTACAAATAAGAATACAATAACAAATTTGTATTGGATTCAATTAAAATGTAAAACCAAATTGTTGAACATTATACATCACGTTTCTTAAAAGTTGTTTTTATTCTAATCAAAACTAAGTTTTAAACAGAATAGCAACTTATTATTGGAATCAAACTATACAAAATTAATTATTTCCTGGGGATTGGATTTTATCCTCTTTCATGTGGCAGTCAGAGCTTTATCTCAACCATTTGGCCAAACATGGCAACATAGAATGAATGAAAGTTATCGTTTGATTTGGACTCCTGGGTCCTTGACCTGGAACATTTCGGGCTAAAATTGCTAAAAAAAGTCATATCTATAAGGTAAGGTGCTTAACAGTGGCGTACCGTCATAGGGGCACAGGCTGCGTTTACCCAATCGATTTGAAAGTTTAGAAATACCATGGAAAAATAATTTTAAAAAAAACAACAGCCCTCCCCACCCAATCATAGTTGGTTCCCCCTCCAGCAGCCCCCCCCCGTCATAAGATGACTCACGCTACGCCACTGGTACTTCAGTGAGACAATGATTCACGGGGCCTTAGAGCTAGCTTTGTTTATACGTGATGCCCGTTATTTTTAACATTTGGAGCACTGTGTCCATACTGGATGGTCTATAGGGCTCGTGTAAATATTTGAATTGTTAATATTCAAGGGCTGTTTGGAGCGCAAAGGCTATTTTATTACATAAAAGTTGTCATGATCCGTAAAATTTCATTTGGGCCCTTGTGACCTTTGACCTCTGGGGCCAAAATGAACAATAGACACATCAGACGGAGTTGAGTCCTTAAGTGCGGTATGCCACAAGTTTGAGGAGACGGAGAAAAACTGAGGACCTTATTACATTCAAATACGGCTAATACCCGCATGTTTAGAACCTGTTCAACTGTGTACTTGTATCCATGAGAATTTAATAGTCCTGAAATTGTTTTTATTTGCTTAGAAATGGCTGGCCCTTTGTTTTTACATTTGGGGACTTGGGGTCCATAATACATGAAGACCTAAGCTCAGATACACAAAATTTCGCAATATACTAAATTCCCTCTTACGCACATCCAAGAAAAATCATTTTATTTTTCAGCTTAATCTTCATAAGAATAACATGAAAAGGACATGGCATACTCTCAATAATATTCTTGGCAGGAATAAAACCGCTAAGCCTCCTGGTCATTTTACGGAAGATGATGGCAGTATAATTAAAGATCCCACAAAAATTGCCACTAAATTTAATGATTTTTTTCACTAATATAGGTCCTTCTCTCGCAAGTAACATCCCGCCTCCTGATATCTCCCTCCTGGACCAAGTTAAAACTTCCAATTCTCCATTAAACTCCCCTTTTCTTTCACCTTGCTCTACGCAGGAAGTTCTTGACATTACTCATTCTCTTAAGACCAGCACCAGTTGCGGTGTTGATGGTGTCAGCTCTAACCTACTTAAGTTGATTATCCCTGAAATTCTCGATGCCATCACACACATTTTTAATAGCTCCTTGTCAACAGGTATTGTTCCATCAAAGTTGAAATCGGCCAAAGTGAATCCGGTTTTTAAATCTGGTGACAAACATAAGTTCACCAATTATCGTCCTATTTCCATTTTACCATCTATCTCAAAATTGCTCGAAAAGATTATTTATAACCGGATTCTTGACTTCATTACGGAACACAAACTTCTCAGCCCGAGCCAATTTGGTTTCCGTAAAAATCATTCCACCTACATGGCCATTAATAACCTGTATGACACTGTAACCACGGCAATTGATAAGAAACTGTGTACAATTGGTATCTTTCTTGATTTAAGCAAGGCTTTTGACACCCTTGACCATTCCATCCTCCTCCAAAAACGTTACCACTGTGGCATTAGAGGAACGTCCAATACGTGGATTAAAAACTATTTAAATGATAGACAACAATTTGTTGTTGTCTTTAATGGGAAAAATTCATCCACCAATAACATCCATTGTGGAGTTCCACAGGGTTCGATTCTGGGCCCCTTGCTCTCTCTCTTTTACATTAATGATTTGCCCTGCTGCTCCTCGACGCTTAAATTTATCCTTTTTGCAGATGATACTAATATAATTTGTTCCAATAAAGATCCCAACGCTCTTGAAACCCTACTAAATAAAGATCTTGAAATAATTTCCAATTGGTTTAAATCAAATAAACTGTCACTTAATGTAAAGAAACTAATTACATGATATTTAAAAGTAAATACAGTCGGAATCCCAGTATTGACATTAAAATTAAGATTGATAATAAAATATTAGATCAAGTAACTACTACTAAATTCTTAGGGATTCTAATTGATGATAACTTAAGTTGGAAGTCTCACACAACTCACGTCTGTAACATCATCTCTAAGTATAATGGCATCATCAGAAAAGTTAGGCAATTTCTCCCTATTGAGTCCTTACCAACCTTATATAACACGTTGGTTTATCCTTACTTAAACTATTGTGCTGTTATCTGGGCTGATGATAATAATTCGCACCATAATTCTGTTCTCCTGTTCCAAAAGAAGCTTGTCAGAACCTGTACTAATTCACTCTGATTCTGACCCACTTTTTTCATCACTTAGGACATTAAAAAAATTTTGATTTGTACATTCTCCAACTTGTGGTTTTTATGTATAAATTTTATCATGGTCTCTTTCCCTGTGACCTACTTGATCAAAATTACTTTACTATTAACAGCGATGTGCATAACTATATTCACACTCGTCAAGCAAATGATATTCATATAGATCAAACCAACACGTCTTGCGTATAACACTATTAGAATCCAAGGTGCATTACATAGGAATAATTTACCATCATCTCTGAAAAATGCACCTTCGGTTGCTGTTTTCAAACTTCACATAAAAAACAATCTCCTTGGAAAATATCTGCCAAGTGATTCTTAATTTTCATCATGTTTCTTTGGTACAAAATAATAGTCTTTATATAATCTTTTGTATTTTGCTGTCGTTATGTCAGCATCTGTTGTCGGAACCCTCATTTTCTGGTACATTTTTCTATTAATTTTTACTTCATAATAATATTTTTGCATCATATATAAACATTATATTTATATTTACTTTTTTCATTGTAATTCATATTTATATTTACTTTTCTCATTGTAATGATTTGTATATTGTGTTCATGATGATTGGATGAATACATTTGATTTTGATTTGATTTGATTTGAAGACCGTAAGTCCACTTGGCCCCTCAACATGTATACACTCAAGTTACGTATAGGTTCTTAGGGTTTTATGTTTAATACATGTTCAAGGATGAAAACATCATGAAAGGTTGTGAAGGATTTGGTTTGGCCCCTGAACATGTATAAAACATTACCAAACTATACGAAACTATACGCAACTTGAGTGTATACATGCATGTTGAGGAGCTCATTATACCCACGTAAAGTTATAATGCTGATTGCTGAATGATGAACGCTCGGCCGTTTCTTTTAATATATTAGACCCTGTGCCCATAATATTTACAATATTATCACATTAATCTTAAAAACTGCTGCCAAAATACCCCCCCTTCGACATGCCAAACAACCTTTTACTCTCCCCTTTCGGCACGCTAAAAAGCCTTCCTAACGCCCTTTTTCTTTGCATAAAATTTTTGGAACCCAATTTGCAAAACTTATATGTTAAAGGTAAATAAATGAGAGCGTAGTGAGCAGGACATTTTTCATTATTTATTTGAACTTTCTGGTACTCTTTTATTAAGTCTTTTTAGAATGTTTTGTTTAAATGTGGCCTCATAAAGGTGAGCTTACTGCTAAACCTAACCGTATCCCTGTAACACTAACCCTACTACCAACCCTATCCTCAAAAATAAATGCGGTAAAATTGCTCCCAAAAATGAAACGCGCGCCCTGCGGAAACAGACTTTTTTAAGCATTATGTACTTTTTTCATCAAGTTATTCTACTTTCTTCTTGTTCTTCGGTTTGGTTGGTCTATTTATCATAATGATTATTATCCTGCTTTTCAGATTCAAGATGACCCACGGAACGGTTTGTACTTTGATAATAGCCATTGTGACATGTTTGCAACTTACCAGAGGAGCCATCGATCCAAACCTCAAAAACTTTATCTTTAATCGAATGCCAAAACTTCAGCACCAGGGAAAAGGTCAATTTGCCGCGCTGATCTTCCTTGACCAAGCGGCAGTAAATAATCAGGACACGTTCCAATGGACTCCATATTACATTTCCAATGGGATGCGGTTGCCGTATGTAAATAACCACTTTGCCTTCACTCCTAGCAGTCAGACCTACATTAACTAGATTGTAGCCAGACCTTTCTACATGAAGTTTGACTGTCGACTACACCATTCAGAGGAGTTTTTACTTGGTGAGCTGAACAATATGTGGACTCGTTACCGTCAACATCATAGTAAGCCGGCCATGATTGTTTTGTTTACACGCCTATTTCCGTGCACTGCTTCAACACCCAATTGTGCTGAGAACATACGACAACACTTTCAACAAGCACCATACAACACCGTTTCACGTCGAGTTGTCGTTTATAACCTTAACGATGACAACCCTCATTATTCAGATCCTGTTTTCCGAAATCAGCAGATTAATCAATTTCGCAACGCGGGTATCGAGATATATGGTTTGACAATGTCGGTTGGCCCGGGCCCGGCAGGCATTTTTAAAAATCCGATTCAAAATCAGATTGGTAAGAGGTCGGCGGGTGATACAAATGATACGTGCACAATACCGACCACGATTCAAACTCTGCAAGGGTGTGTGCTTCACTGTCTTGGAGATGATATTTACGCTTGCGTCGAAGACTCCGCAGTTGGGGAACAGAAGGCTTATCTAATGAACATTTTGATGGACAAGTGCTTGTTGAATGAACAACGGAGTATCTGCTTTGGAGACATGTTTAGAAAGGAAAACGGGGATGCGTGTGAGCCGCTTCGTAGTATGACGGCTGTCGGAGATGAGCTTATGTGGTGCCACCAAGAATGCAGCTTGAATCTAATAAGCAAACCACAACAAAACGCCTCGGGCTTCGACACCATCGCTCGTCTGACTTCTGTTGAGGAACGCACAAATTATCAGGAACCTGCTACGTTTGATTGCAAGGACATTAGACGCACTGGACTCCTCTGTACACATCTTAATGACTCATATCTGACAGCTGGAAACTCTCTCTGCAGAGCCGATCATCCATGTGGGTATTATGGCTACTCATACACCTGGTGTTACACCGACTTTTCCAACAATTGGGACTATTGTTGCAGCGACACATGTGGATACAACGGCTACGGCTACCTGTGGTGCAACGCTGGCAGTGAATGGCAGTACTGTGGAAAAGCAGGACCGCGACCAACTGGAGCCTCTGATACTGTCCAATCATGTCGAGCTGATCATCCATGTGGGCTACATTACGACGTTAGTATCTTTAATAATTTCTTTTGGTGTTACATAGATACTGAAGAGAATTGGGATTACTGTTGCAGCCCCGAGCCTGAAGACAACGAATGTATCTGGCGAGCCGACAATTATGATAACTGGTGCAAGACCACATACTACAACAAAACAGGCCGTGGATGGCCCAATGGATGGCAATATTGTAACTAATAATTAAAGGATGTCTCCAGCAATGACAACATTATGCCTTATGTTAGAAAATTAATTATCAAGCACGAAGCTCGTGGTTTTATTTGAAACAAACTCATATTGACCATAAAAACAAATTAATACAGCCGTCTCTCAACACGCGATATTCAAAATTCCCGGGGGCCGAAATTGTCCAGTGCAATGACGTCCTAGTAATACAATGAAAGATGACAACAATTGAGCACAAATAACCATGACGTCATTGCACTAGACAATTTCAGCGCGGGAATTTTGAATATCGCGTGTTAAGAGCCGGGTTTTTTTATTCGTTTTTATGGTCAATATGAGTTTGTTTTTAATAAAACCATGTGATTCGTGCTTGATAATAATTTTTCTAACATATAAGGCATAATGTTGTGATTCACTAACTGGTCTTAACTCTCTTTACATAGATAGGCCTACAGCTAGTGTACAATAAATCATAGTATACATGTATTTAGTAGCATGTTCATAAGGGATGGGAGTGGTCTCAAAAATGGATCAATACAATTCGGGGGATCAAAAAAAATTGAGACAAAAATGAACCTTGATTATGGGCAAATATCTCTCGCTTTGCGTGCATTATTTTGTTTGTCTATATAACTAATCATTTTCGGCGCGGAGCATATTTAAAATTTAGCCAAAGTAAGTGTAACCCCCCCCCCGGGTGTTCTCCCTGGTTCAAGGTATACGGGGATGTGCCACGGTTTTGGGGTACCTTTTCAGCAGTTTTGGTATATCGATGGGTGGGTTTTCAGTGGAGACCATTTGGGGCATTGGGGAAAAGTGCCCTTAAAAACTCCCAATTAGGGCAAATTTTGGTGCTTTAATATTTTAAATTATTTTTCGAAGAATCCCCCAGGCACGCCTCATGGCTACGTTTACTTAATTGTGTATTATACTTTATAATATAAGTATGCTTGTTTATTTTTATTACGTGCACAATCATAACACAGATATTTATAAATTATAAATGAAAAAGTTTAACAAACTACCCTAAAAATTCGTTCTTGTCCGAGCAACTCATTAAACGAATTTTTACGGTAAAGACTTTGGCTATTTATAAATACACGTATAATAAGATATTGAACATTTTATTATTCTTGTATAACGATAACAACAAATACAAACAATAGTAAATCAGTAGTTGATAAAGTAAGAACTATGGTCATTTCTAGCAGTAAGATGGTGATGTTAGAACAGGCCAAATGTTTTTCCTTTCCCCGCAAAAGACTGTCTATCTATAATATGAATAAGTGATACACTGTACAAATTTGATCGTAATTCTGCCAGCATTCTACCGTAAAAACGACGATTTCACAAATATTACACCGTATAATTAGCATATATACTTCTACTTCTATGCTGCTACTCATCAAAGCCTGTTCAGCATCTGGATGACTTTACGGTATAAAGTGCAGTAAAATAACCGTAATATTTTGTAGTTTTAGCAGAGAAGGAGCTTGTTTATATGTTTGCTTTTTTTGTGATTTGCTTAATGACGCTTTGTATTTTTGTGGAAAGGCGCTTTATAAACGTTGTATTGTGTAGTATGTATGTATGTATGTATGTATGTATGTATGTATGTATGTATGTATGTATTCCAAGATGGCGGAGGGTTCACATCGTTTTTCACGACGCTCTGTTGCAACTTCCATTTTTCACCTTTGGATCGTCATCTTGGGACTCACATCCGTCTTGACCACAGCCGAAAACGTGGAAAACAACATGGTAGGGGTCGGTCGCCTGAAAAAGGCTGTAAAAGCCGCCCTCCGAACGGGAAAGATCCGAGTAGATCACCGGGAGATAGAGCCGACAGACCCAACACTACTCGCTCAGTTCACCCGATGCTGTCGGGCTAATATCATGGACGGTAGTTGGGCTACTTTTGAAGAATTGGAGCGAACGTATAGACAATCATTGATAACCGGTAGGAGTTATGATTCTTATTGTCACCCTAACCCTAAGAAATGGTGGACTGTTTTGCCCATTTTGACCTCATTTTTCTACGATAACGGAAATTTGAAAGGAACTGATAATGGTAGACCATGGAATATCGACACATTGAAATATGCGAAACGGGTGTTATTGAAATTCCCAATCCATACAAGCCTATTGACCGACGAAGTTAGTGAGCTCGAGGTCACATCTGAACAATACAAACAATTGCTTCTACGGGACATCCCACATGATCAGTTTTGTTAAACAGAACGTTAGTCCGGCTTTTCAATACACATCAACGGGGAATCCCTCACTTGTTAGTAAACAAAAACTTAATCAACTATGGAAAAACGATAAAGCCAAGGCGATTGGTATTATCAAGAATGACAGCATCATAGAACCGCCACAACAGTGCACGATAAACCTCGGAACAATTGAAAACCATTTCAAACACAAAGCTAAGAACAGAACTCAGGTTGAACAAGTATTCGATAATGAGCCATGGCCACGTACTCTTTTACCGCATCCCCCTATTATTTTCCCGTCAACGGATCCGTTTACTGAAACAGAACTCCGCAAGGTGCTAAAAAGTCTACCATCACGCAAAGCTGCAGGGGAAGATGGTCTGCGTTATGAAGATCTGCGTAGAAACTTGGATAACAACTTACATCCTTTGTTATACATATTCAATACATGCTTTCTTAACCAGAAAATTCCTGAAGATTGGAAGAAGTCAAAAATTATTTTGATTCCCAAAAAAGGACGTGATCTGGACCAAATTGATAACTGGCGACCCATTTCACTGACTTGTGTTATGTATAAAGTTTACATGATGTTACTGAAGGAACGCTTAGTTCCATGGTTGGTTGAAGAAGGGAGAATGTGTCCAAATCAAAAAGGCGCAATGCCAAGACCAGGGTTATTAGAACATGCTTTTTGTCAAAAACAAACTCTAGAAGACTTTCGTCATGAAAGCAGTAAAATGTTCATGTTATACATAGATTTTGCTGATGCATTTGGTAGTATTGAGCACCCGGTTATGCAACGTGCTCTTACCGACACCGGTATGCCAGATATATATTTAAACATTTTCCAGGATGTTTATACAGATTCGTGTTTTACTGTTCAATGCAAGGATGGAACTACGGCCACCATCAAGCGCGGTCGTGGTATCATACAAGGTTGCCCGTGGTCTGTTTTTGCCTTTGAACTTGGTATAGACATGCTTTTGAGATGGTTAAAAGAACCATTTGATGAGCAACATTTGCCAATCCCCGTCCAGGCCTATGTTGACGATATTGCCGTATGTACACGTGATCCTCGGCAAATTGTTGATATGGGAATGAAAGTTGAAACATTTTGCAATTGGGCCAAACTTGACATCAAGGCTCAAAAATCAGCTCTTTTGTACGAACGTAGATCAGGCAACAATTGGTATAAGCGTGGTCAAGCTGATCAAACCATCATCAATTTGCAAGGTAACCCAGTGGAAAAATATCAACGTGATAAGTCATATGAGTACCTTGGTTATTCAATCAATATGACGGGTGATTGGACTCATCAAGTGTCAGAATTATTCCAAAAATTCAAAAATTTATTGCAAAAACTCGACATTGCTCCGCTTGCAATCTGCTTTAAACTTGAAGCAATCAATACATTATGCATTCCAACAGTTCAAGGATTTTTCAGCATTCTGCCTATACCATTTAAAACTTTGACGGCAATGGAGGATTTAATAATCAAGTATGCCAGATCATGGTTAGGCCAACATACTAATTCTAACCGCAAGTATGTTTTGTCCCAAAATCATCTGGAGGCCTTGGAATCCGAAAACCATCTAGTATTTATTTCGCTAAAAAGGTGGCGTCATATGTACAGATGTTGAATTCAGATGATGATGTGGTCCGGAAGACTGCTGAAAAGTCCCTCAAACTGCACATGCAAAAAAGAAAAGTTAAAGAAACTAATGATGAATGTAACAATTTTGCTGGGTATGAAGCTGATGAAAATGGTATCATCATAAAAAATATTCAGACTTGCTTGAGCAAGTCAGCCTGGGTTGAGTTAAACGAGATCTGCTCAAAATTAGCCATCGAGTTGGTTAAATCAAACAACGAAAACTTTGCGTATGCCATAAATGCAGGTGAAACTGTAATGGTTTGTCATAAAGTAATTTATCATTTTATCATAAAGAAACTGACTGAAACTGAACTAAGCAACTGGAAAAATCTTGAATCACAGGGAAGACTTGCGGACCTCGAGAAAGCAGATTATGCATGTTCGATGGAGCATTTAAAGAATGGTGATTTAAGTGTCGACCTGATTAAGTTTATCACCAAAGCTAGACTCCAAATCGCTGAATCAAATTCATTGCTCCATGTAATGTTTCCTCAGGTTAGCAAGTCGTGCCCTCTTTGCAGAAATCCATATGATACAATTTCACATGTAGCAAACGGCTGCATGCAATTTCGTTACAATTACATTTCAAGACATAACCGGATCATGAATATCCTTGAAAAGGAAATTAAAAAATACAACAGGTGTGATATCTACCGTGAAAAGATCATCTCAGGTGCCCTGATCACGAATGACGATGATGAAATTGAATTCGCAAACATCTTTCAGGACATTCAAGCAAGAAAACCAGACCTATTTCTCATTGATCACGAAAACATGAAGTGTTTCATCTTGGAAGTAACTTGTCCTTTTGATGCTTTCATTGAGGAAAGTTACAACACAAAGTTCCAAAAGTATACTCCTCTTTGTAACTTGCTCACATTGTGCGGATTTGATTGCAAAATCCTTGTCTTCGTGATTGGGTCACTCGGCCATATTCATCACCGTTTCCGAAGTGGGTTGAAGAAACTTGGCTTCCCCAAACGTGTTGCCAAGGCTGTTGCCAAGTATGCTTCTGTCAGTTCCATGATTGGAACCAACATCATTTGGAGACTGCGATACAGGCTCACCAAAATCAATTAATTCTTCCTGTTCAATTTCATGTTGTTTGTAATTTATTCATGTAATGATTTATAATGCCGCTTTGGTGGCCCAAATGTATTTGTTCATTATTGAATAAAAAATTCGTATATGTATGTATGTATGTATGTATGTATGCATGTAAAAGCTTTTTTCATCTTCTCTGGTTTTATGCACGTTTTCCTGTCAACAATTGGGTAGGCCTACATGGACATAAAAACAAGAACATTCACTAAACTTTTAGATGATTGACAGAATCATGGGAGTTTCGGGGTGTCATGCAGTGATATGTCGTTAATTATGGCACGATTAGTAATATTGGAAATCATCGTAATGACATGTATATATAATTTAGTAATAGGGCCTAACTATTAGTATTAACCAATCAGCGCAATGCATCTCTATGGAATGATAGCATTCTTTTTAAAAAAAACTGCATTATAAATTAGCTAACCGAGGCTTTCCTAGTTGAGTTGACCAATAATAGCGCGTATCTGATGCTTACTTGTGCACATTTGAAAGCATTTATGATCTGATGCATAAATATTAATTATTATGATACTAAGTAGAGAGGGAAGAGTGAAGAGATGGAGTTTGAAGAACGAATAATGTTGGTTTAACAAGGCAAAATAAAAGGTCTTGATCAGATCAGTAAATGTCCTTTGCCTATAAACGCCAAAATCCAGGCCATAAACGTTATGGCAATTTCAAAGCTAAATTTCTTTTTCAGTAATATTACGATTCCTCTGAAGACTCTTATGGCCATGGAGGATGGCATTGTAAAACATTTTCGTGAATGGTTTAATTTAAACAATTCATCCAATAGGGATATCATATTTATTCCTTCTTGCAAAGGGGGGATAGGAATCTTAAGTCCTATTACAATGTATGTTGCTAAAAAGGTGTCTTTTTTATTACAATGTCTAAATTCTGATGACCCCCAAACAAAGTACAGTGCTCGCTCGTCCTTTCAGCTGCATATGACTAAACGAAAAGCGGTTTTTCATGCTGAGGATGATCCTGATGTTGCTTTGTTTGGGAATTGTGAAGTGGATGGAGAGGGCAGAGTAGTCAAAAGGGGTAAGGTCAACTGGCCTAAATCCATTTGGGTTGAGTTAAATGAGCTATGCATGCGAGAGAAGCTGAAGTTAGAGTTTCATAATGATGTGTATGCTTTTGTTTCTGAACATGATGATGTTCAATTAGTTTTTCGATCACATACTGCTCTTTCCACCCACCTCAAACAGACTCATACCAATAAACGCATAAACAGGCTTAGCAACCTGGAATCACAAGGCAGAGTATTCAGAACTAAGTGCGATAAGGTTTTGTCTTCAAAGTATTTGTCAAATCTGGCTTTAGATGATAATCTTGTTCGTTTTATATTCAAATCACGCCTACAACTTTTAGAGTGTAATTCTCTCCTGCACAAATACTACCCCAACACGTACCCAAAAACATGTCGCATTTGTAATAACCCGGCTGATACTGTATCCCACATTATGAATGGTTGTATGCATTTCAGAAACATTTATGTTGCTAGACACGACCGTATTGTGGCTCTTATTAGGGAGGAAATTATGAAACTACACCCCCAGTTTGATATTTTCAGTGACCAACCCATAACAGGCGACTTTCTTGGTACTCAATCTGATTTCCAATACATCCATCACAGAAAACCCGACCTCCTTATTTGTGATCGTCAGACCATGCAAGCTTTTATTGTTGAAATATCTTGCCCATTTGATGCTTTTGTTAACACATGTTATAACACCAAATTCAATGTATACCAACCGCTCAATGAGCACATCACCCTGGACACACCGTATTCATGCAAAACAATTGTCATTATTATAGGTAGTCTCGGAAGTGTTCACATCAAAGTCACCTCCGGACTAAAAATCCTTGGCTTTTCAAATAGGCGGTGTAAGGCGATCGCTAGATACCTCAGCATTAGCGCAGCCATTGGCTCAAATATTATCTGGAAGCAGCGCGCTCGCACTATTTTGCAGCGATAATGGCTTGCCGATTTGCTGAGGTATCTGGCAATTGTCCCAACCATAATAATATTGGTTTTTTATCATTTTATTCGTCTTTTTCATTGTTGCGTATTTATTGCATTACTATGCTCCGCTTGTATTATATATATTGTATTTTACTGTGGTTTATATGCAATAAAAGATATGAATATGTATGTATGTATGTATGTATGTATGTATGCATGTAAAAGCTTTTTTCATCTTCTCTGGTTTTATGCACGTTTTCCTGTCAACAATTGGGTAGGCCTACATGGACATAAAAACAAGAACATTCACTAAACTTTTAGATGATTGACAGAATCATGGGAGTTTCGGGGTGTCATGCAGTGATATGTCGTTAATTATGGCACGATTAGTAATATTGGAAATCATCGTAATGACATGTATATATAATTTAGTAATAGGGCCTAACTATTAGTATTAACCAATCAGCGCAATGCATCTCTATGGAATGATAGCATTCTTTAAAAAAAAACCTGCATTATAAATTAGCTAACCGAGGCTTTCCTAGTTGAGTTGACCAATAATAGCGCGTATCTGATGCTTACTTGTGCACATTTGAAAGCATTTATGATCTGATGCATAAATATTAATTATTATGATACTAAGTAGAGAGGGAAGAGTGAAGAGATGGAGTTTGAAGAACGAATAATGTTGGTTTAACAAGGCAAAATAAAAGGTCTTAGGAGAAATATAAAACCTACGACTGTAGAAAAACTGAACATCCATTTTGTCCGTCTGAATTGTTTATAAAAGCAAGTTTGTACGACATTATTGGCCGGACGACTGAGAGATCGAGTACATATTTAAGCCCGGGGATTTAAGATTACCAATAATTCACTTGCCACACGTAGCTACCAGTTGAGCAGTAATTATAAACGAGAGAGGAACCCCTTCTCCACATCACGACCGAACGATAACGTTGTCACAGGTGCAGTTTCATACGAAATATATACAGTGGTGTATGCAGGATTTTAGTGGGGGGGGGAGCCCAATTTTCGTCCCCACATGTCAATTTTTCGTCCCAATGATAATTGATAATCATTGCCGTCCACATTTTATCCCTGAAATAAAACCTCGGGGCCCCTCAACAGTGGCGTAGCGTGGGTCAACATATTGGGAGAGGGGGTTTAGACACCGACCATGATTGGGGGCGTGTCTGATGGGGTGGGGGCACAAGCCATTTTCGGCAATTTTCCTATGGGATTTTCTATACTTTCAATTGGAGCCGCGTGACCACCCCCACCCCGTGCCTCTATGACGCTACGCCACTGCAACTGAACCCAGATGGGGGCCTCTTGACTTCGTCAACCCTGTCCATCCGCTTGCAAGGCCCATGTCCCCGGCTCCCCCTGGCTATGCCACTGAAAATATTTATCATCAGTATACCCGTAGATACTTAGGATATGTCACTGATTTTACATGATTTTTAACAAAGTACGGGCAAAGCAAAGGATAGGGTAGTAGTATGGTTATGGTTATGGTTATAGGGATAGGAAAAAGGACAAAGTTAGCAGTAGGGTTAGTGTTATAGGGATAGGGTTAACAGTAGGGTTTAGGTTATAGGAATAGGGATAAAGATAGGGGTAGCAGTAGGGTTAGGGTTAAAGAAATAGGGATAAGGATAATGTTAACGTTAGTGTTAGTGTTATTGGGATAATGATAAGGTTAGTAGTAGGGTTAGGGTTATAGGGATAAGGATAGAGTAAGCATTTATATGGTTATGGTTTTAGCGTTAAGGAAAGGGTTAGAAGTAGGGTTGCTGGGTTGGGGTTATAGGATATGGCTAGGGTAAGCATTAGGGTTCGTGTTATAGGGATGGGGATAAGGATAGGGTTAGCATTAGGGTTATAGGGATAGAGATATGGTTAGCAGTAGAGTCATGGTTATAGGATAAGGATATGTTTATGTTAAGCAGTAGGGTTCGGGTTATAGGGATAAGGACAGGGTTAGCAGTAGGGTTCGAGGGATAGGGATATGGTTAATAGTAGGGTTAGGGTTATAGGGATAGGGATAAGGATAGGGTTAGGGTTATAGGAATAATGGTAGGGTTAGAAGTACTGTTAATGTTAGGGTTATAGGAATAGGGATAAGGATATGGTTATCAGTAGGGTTAGTGTGATAGGGATAGGGTTAGCAGTATGGTTAGTGTTATACGGATAGGGATACGGATAGGATTAGCTGTAGAGTTATGGTTATAGGGATGATGATTGGGTTAGCATTAGTGTTAGAGTTATAGGGATAGGGATTAGGAGAGGGTAAGCCGTATGGTTAGGAATATAGTGATAAGGATAGGGTAATCATTAGGATTAATCTTATAGGGATAGGGATAAGGATAGGGTTAGCATTAGTGTTAGGGTTATAGGGATAGGGATTAGGAGAGGGTAAGCATTAGGGTTAGGGTTAGGGTTATAGGGATAGGGATAAGGACAGAGTTAACCGTATGGTTAGGAATATAGGGACAAGGATAGGGTAATTATTAGGATTCATTTTATACGGATAGGGATAAGGATAGGGTCAGCAGTAGGGTTAGGGTTATAGGGAAAGGGATAAGGTTAGCAGTAGGGTTAGGGTTGTAAGGATAAGGATAGATAATAATAATAAAAGAGATTTATATAGCGCATCATACAAAAGTCTCGATGCGCTTTACAGAGCACACATACATAAAAGTAAACACAAAATATCAGTGTATAAAAATCCTTAAAGAATACACCTTAAAATACAAACTAAAGTCTGCACAAAAAGTAACTCAGCTGTTATAAATACGCCTATAGATTCAGAACTAATGATTGTTTTCACAATATTTCAACATAAAAAGAAGGATGATTTATTTACGCGCATTTTGATACCCCATTTGTCCAATTTTGTTCAATATTGACAATACAGCAGTGTTTTGAAAGAAAAATACCCAAATTTAAAAGTTGCAGTTAGTTGTATTGATTTGAAGTTAGCACGAAGACAATGGCGGGTTTTACGTGTTTACAGTGCTGCCATTATAACAATTGATCGCTGTAAACTGCAACTTTTAAATTCAGGTATTTTTCTGTAAAAGCACTACTGTGTTGTTAATATTGAACGACATTTGACGAATGGGGTATCAAAATGCGTGTAAATAAATCATCCTTCTCGCTATGTTAAAATATTATGAAAACAATTATTAGTTCTGAATCTATAGGCGTATTTATAACAGCTAAGTTACTTTTTGTGCAGACTTTACATTAGGCTACACCAAGCATCCCTCACAAGGAATGGAGAACAAATAAGAACGAGCAAAGGGTCCCAAACCAAGTGAAAGACGCATGGTAGCAAAACATATGCATACAATAAGCAATATAAACAAAGACCTTAATTATTACAGTCCATTATAGCAAAATCAAAGTTTAACATGATCAATATAAAAACAAAATAATTATTAAATGGCGAATAAGATCAAAACAGACAGAACGAGTAATATTTCAGCATGGAATAACAACAATATGATGGTGGCACAGCACCCTGCTGAGGGGAGAGGTCGCCAGCACGTCACCCTCAGCTAGAAACATAATAAGTAAAGCAGCACAAATTAATAACAAGAAATGTAAAATCGCGAAATACGGGGTGGCACAACACCCTGCTGAGGGGAGAGGTTGCCAGCACGTCACCCTCAGCTAGAAACATAATAAATAAAGCAGCACGAACTAATAACAAGATATGTAAAATCGCGAAATACGGGGTGGCACAACACCCTGCTGAGGGGAGAGGTTACCAGCACGTCACCCTCAGCAAGAAAAAACATGATAATACAATTAAAAAGTTGGCGAGACCTGCGGCGAGAACAACATTTGCCTATTATTAAAACGCGATACGGGGTGGCACAGCACCCTGCTGAGGGGAGAGGTTACCAGCACGTCACCCTCAGCAAGAACAACACAGAAAATATTTAAAAATAGTTGAAGAAAAACAGCGATAACTATCAGGCGATAAATAATACACGAAATGGGGTGGCACAACACCCTGCTGAGGGGAGAGGTTTCTAGCACATCACCCTCAGCAAATTGAAACATAATATATAACAACAAAATCACAGATGAATCAAACAATGAAAAGATGCGTCTTCAGAAGTCGCTTGAAAGAGTGTAGTGAGATAGCAGAACGAATGCTATGTGGCAGGGTGTTCCAAAGAAACGGTGCAGCGAACGCGAGTGATCTTAGCTTTCCCCTTAATACTTGGTAGATGGACGACATGTGACTGAGAGAAGCGATTTAGAAGATGAACGAAGTTTGCGACTAGGATTGTAGTGCGTGATGAACTCTGAGATGTACAGAGGAGAAAGTTGGTTTTAAGCCTTGAAGGTCATGAGAAGAATCTTGTAGATTATCCGCTGTTGGACAGGGAGCCAGTGAAGTGTCTGTAGAATAGGAGTAATGTGATGATACTTGGAGGTGCGAGTGACGAGCCGGGCTGCAGTGTTTTGAACTCGTTGCAACTTGGAGATATAGCTATCCGGAAGGCCGTATAATAAAGAGTTGCATGAGTCGATCCTTGATGTAACAAATGCATGAACTAATCTCGCTGTGCTGACCTCGTCAAGATAGTATCTGATTTGACCAATTCTACGAATTGCAACTAGGGCAGATTTACAGATGATGTCGATGTGCTCTTTCATACAAAAGTGGGAATCCATTACAGCGCCCAGATTGCGCGCACCACTTGAAGGATTGATCACGGAATCCCCGATTACAAGCGATATGTTTGTAGCAGGTCTTTCGAGAAGCGGGAAGTGACATGGATGAGTTCGGTCTTGGCATCGTTAAGGACCAATTTATTTGCAAAGGCCCATGATCTCACATCCGCAATGCAGTTTTCCATCACTTCAATCGCCTGAGCTCGATCATCAGGGTGGAAACACATATATAGTTGTGTATCGTCTGCATACACCATAGTATGCACACCATGTGCTGATATAAGATCTTGCATAGGGGCACTGTACATGGTAAAAAGTAACGGGCCAGCGACCGATGCCTGCGGTACTCCGCAGCTGAGAGAAACACACTCAAGATATGATTTAATCCACATATGTGCAGTACCAGACACGCCATATCTGTCAGCCAATCTCTGAAGCAATAACTGATGGTCTATTGTGTCGAAAGCCGACGAGAAATCAAGGAGGACAAGAATGGCCTCGTTACCTTTGTCAAGTGCACAAAGAATGTCTGACTGATCACGGAGCAATGCAGACTCAGTACTGTGATGTGCACGATACGCTGATTGTTTGGAGGCGTTGATGTCATTATCATGCAGATATGACTGAAGTTGAGAAATGGCGACGCGCTCAATCAGCTTGCCTAAGTAGGTCAGGTTAGATATCGGATGGTAGTTTGCAAGTTCATCAGCATCAAGCTTGGGCTTCTTAAGAAGTGGAGTGACGATTGCATGTTTCAGGTTGGATGGAACAGAGCCAGATAGTAACGACTGATTCACAATTGCCGTCATACCAGGTAACATCTCGTCAATACATTCCTTCGTGATGGAAACAGGCAGAGGGTCCAATTTGCAGGATGTAATATGAGAAGACTTAATAATCTTCAAAACTTCCTCTTCAGATACTGAATGGAAACTATCAAAGGCGCTGGAGCAAGTACCATTAGATTCAAAGCTGATAACTGAGTTGGAAGAGGTATCAAGGCGGTCACGAAGGCTACTAATGTTATGATGGAAGTAGTCCGCAAAATGATCAGCGAGATCTTTCGGGTCATCGTGAGCTGGAAGTGTAATATAAGACTTAGGCTTTGTAAGCGTATCAACAACACGGAATAAATCACGAGGCTCAGCATCACTTATTTGGTCACGGTGATACATTGTCTTGGCAGAGTTGAGAAGATCGTGGTAGGTTTCACACTGCTCTTTGTAAAGTTCTCTATGGACAGTAAGACCAGTGGCTTTATACTTCCTTTCTCGGCGACGCTTTTCCTGCTTAGCATTTCGGAGTGCATCGCAGTACCATGGAGCGTGTGGGCGCAGAATCACTGTGCGCTCAGTAACAGGAGCATGGCTGTCAATGATTTTACGAAGCTTGGAATTAAACTGATCGGTAAGAATGTCAACCTTCAAGATGTCATTTGAAGTGTCAGAGTTGGGTAATAACACTGAGCTGATGTCCTTCCGTATCATGCCAATGTCAACTTCACGCACTTTACGGCTACGAACGCATTGTCTGGATGCAGGTGGGCGAACAATCCGTACTAAGCATTTCACAGCAGAATGATCGGATGGCAAACCACGGTGCACAGATACATCAGTGACAAGTTCATTTGTTTTACGAGTTACAAGAAGGTCCAGTGTATGACCTTTTTATGTGTCGGAGAGCAAACATGCTGGTTCAGATCATGCATATCAAGTATATCAAGGAAGTTTGCAGATAATGGATCTTCAGGATTGTCCACATGCACATTGAAGTCACCGGTAATCAGCAACGATGATGATGGAAGAATAGACTCCAGTAGTGATGGGAAGTCGTCAAGAAACATAAGATCAGTCAACTTGTTCTCTTTACTTGGAGGAGGCCTATAGATGACAATAAGGCGGAACATAGACGATGATGACGTGATACGCATGTCCATATGTTCAAAAGATGTAAATCTGACGGGGTCGTTAAGTTTCACCTGAAGACCATGTCTAGCAAGAATGCCTACACCACCAGCTCTACCATGAAGATGAGGGCATGAATTGTAATTTGGAAGAGTGTTTCTGATATCAGCAAGTGATTTATTGTCTCTTTCATCCCCCGTAAGCCACGTTTCTGTTATTGCCAAAATATCAAGTTGATGTGTGATAACCAAATGACATAACGCAGTAGATTTATTTTTGGCATTTATAGATCGGGCGTTCCAGGTCGCGAAACGCACGAAAGGAGCATTATGGGCGAGATCTCGAGTTGTGCAAATCTTGATGAGATTGTTTGTATTTACGCCGGTCTGAGTGGAAAAGTTTGAACTGCATGATGGGATAGTTGAACAAGAAGAGATACTACGCTTTTTGTGTATACCACCTCTGCAACCTCTTGGTTTATTGTGATTTAAGTACTTAGTCCAAGGTTTATTATGACATGCTTGAATGTTGTTGTTCACACCTTGTCGAAGTGCAAAAGTGAGTTGTATACAAGTGGTTTCATCTTCAAAAACAACATATACAAGTCTTTGTTCTAGACTACACATGCGATATGAAGAAATGGTGAACGATGTACAATGCAAAACTATATATGTAGGATCAGATACGACGATAAACATCGGAGAATAACAAATATGCGATAAATCGAAGCAAATAAAGTTCGCAAAAATTGTCATAAAGTACTTACAATCATAATCATATATCACAAAAAGTCATATAAGCAGTAAAAACGATGAAAATTATGTGTTACTTAGAGACCGAAGTATATGCAGCAGTTCGAGATCAGCGCCCTTACAACAAAAATATAAGCATTTAATGGGAAAAATTCATCCACCAATAACATCCATTGTGGAGTTCCACAAGGTTCGATTCTGGGCCCCTTGCTCTTTCTCCTTTACATTAATGATTTGCCCTGCTGCTCCTCGACTCTTAAATTTATCCTTTTTGCAAATGATACTAATATAATTTGTTCCAATAAAGATCCCAACACTCTTGAAACTCTACTAAATAAAGATCTTGAAATAATTTAAATCAAATAAACTGTCACTTAGTGTAAAGAAAACTAATACATGATATTTAAAAGTAAATACAGTCGGAATCCCAATATTGACATTAAAATTAAGATTGATAATAAAAATTAGATCAAGTAACTACTACTAAATTCTTAGGGATTCTAGTTGATGATAACTTAAGTTGGAAGTCCCACACAACTCACGTCTGTAACATCATCTCTAAGTATAATGGCATCATCAGAAAAGTTAGGCAATTTCTCCCTATTGAGTCCTTACCAACCTTATATAACACGTTGGTTTATCCTTACTTAAACTATTGTGCTGTTATCTGGGCTGATAATAATAATTCGCACCATAATTTCCTGTTGCAAAAGAAGCTTGTCAGAACCTGTACTAATTCACTCTGGTTAGCAAATTCTGACCCACTTTTTTCATTACTTATGACATTAAAAATTTTGATTTGTACATTCTCCAACTTGTGGTTTTTATGTATACATTTTATCATGGTCTCCTTCCCTGTGACCTACTTGATCAAAATTACTTTACTATTAACAGCGATGTGCATAACTATATTCACACTCGTCAAGCAAATGATATTCATATAGATCAAACCAACACGTCTTGCGTATAACACTATTAGAATCCAAGGTGCATTACATAGGAATAATTTACCATCATCTCTGAAAAATGCACCTTCGGTTGCTGTTTTCAAACTTCACATAAAAAACAATCTCCTTGGAAAATATCTGCCAAGTGATTCTTAATTTTCATCATGTTTCTTTGGTACAAAATAATAGTCTTTATATAATCTTTTGTATTTTGCTGTCGTCATGTCAGCATCTGTTGTCGGAACCCTCATTTTCTGGTACATTTTTCTATTAATTTTTACTTCATAGTAATATTTTTGCATCATATATAAACATTATATTTATATTTTTTCATTGTAATTCATATTTATATTTACTTTTCTCATTGTAATGATTTGTATATTGTGTTCATGATGAATACATTTGATTTTGATTTGATTTGATTTGAAGACCGTAAGTCCACTTGGCTCCTCAACATGTATACACTAAAGTTCTTAGGGTTTTATGTTTAATACATGTTCAAGGATGAAAACATCATGAAAGGTTGTGAAAGATTTTGGTTTGGCCCCTGAACATGTATAAAACATTACCAAACTATACGAAACTATACGCAACTTGAGTGTATACATGTTGAGGGGCATTATACCCACGTAAAGGTATAATGCTGTTTGCTGAATGAGGAACGCTCGGCCGTTTCTTTTAATATATTGGACCCTGGGCACAAAATATTTACAATATTATCAAAAATACCCCCCTCCCCCCTTCGACATGCCAAACAACCTTTTACTCTCCCCTTTCCCTTTGCATAAAATTAAATAAATGAGAGCGTAGATGGCAGGACATTTTTCATTATTCGTTATTTATTTGAACTTTCTGGTACTTTTTATTAAGTATTTTTTAGAACGTTTTGTTTAAATGTGGCCTCATAAAGGTGAGCTTACTGCTAAACCTAACCGTATCCCTGTAACACTAACCCTACTACCAGCCCTATCCTCAAAAATAAATGCGGTAAAATTGCTCCCAAATTAAAACGCGCGCCCTGCAGAAACAGACTTTTTTAAGGATTATGTACTTTTTTCATCAAGTTATTCTACTTTCTTCTTGTTCTTCGGTTTGATTGGTCTATTTATCATAATGATTATTATCCTGCTTTTCAGATTCAAGATGACCCACGGAACGGTTTGTACTTTGATAACAGCCATTGTGACATGTTTGCAACTTACCAGAGGAGCCATCGATCCAAACCTCGAAAACTTTATCTTTAATCGAATGCCAAAACTTCAGCACCAGGGAAAAGGTCAATTTGCCGCGCTGATCTTCCTTGACCAAGCGGCAGTAGATAATCAGGACACGTTCCAATGGACTCCATATTACACTAATTTCAATGGGATGCGGTTGCCGTATGTAAATAACCACTTTGCCTTCACTCCTAGCAGTCAGACCTACATTAACTATATTGTAGCCAGACCTTTCTACATGCAGTTTGACTGTCGACTACACCATTCAGAGGAGTTTTTACTTGGTGAGCTGAACAATATGTGGACTCGTTACCGTCAAAATCATAGTAAGCCGGCCATGATTGTTCTGTTTACACGCCTATTTCCGTGCACTGCTTCAACACCCAATTGTGCTGAGAACATACGACAACGCTTTCAACAAGCACCATACAACACCGTTTCACGTCGAGTTGTCGTTTATAACCTTAACGATGACAACCCTCATTATTCAAATCCTGTTTTCCGAAATCAGCAGATTAATCAATTTCTCAATGCGGGTATCGAGATATATGGTTTGACAATGTCGGTTGGCCCGGGCCCGGCAGGCATTTTTAAAAATCCGATTCAAAATCAGATTGGTAAGAGGTCGGCGGGTGATACTAATGATACGTGCACAATACCGACCACGATTCAAACTCTACAAGGGTGTGTGCTTCAGTGTCTTGGAGATGACGTTTACGCTTGCGTCGAAGACTCCGCAGTTGGGGAACAGAAGGCTTATCTAATGAACATATTGATGGACAAGTGCTTGTTGAATGAACAACGGGGTATCTGCTTTGGAGACATGTTTAGAAAGGAAAAGGGAGCCGCGTGCGAGCCGCTTCGGAGTATGACGGCTGTCGGAGATGAGCTTATGTGGTGCCACCAAGAATGCAGCTTGAATCTAATAAGCAAACCACAACCAAACGCCTCGGGCTTCGACACCATCGCTCGTCTGACTTCTGTTGAGGAACGCACAAATTATCAGGAACCTGCTACGTTTGATTGCAAGGACATTAGACGCACTGGACTCCTCTGTACGCATCTTAATGACTCATATCTGACAGCTGGAAACTCTCTCTGCAGAGCCAATCATCCATGTGGGTATTATGACTATTCGTACACCTCGTGCCGACTTTTCCAACAATTGGGACTATTGTTGCAGCGACACATGCGGATACAACGGTTACGGCTATCTGTGGTGCAACGCTGGCAGTGAATGGCAGTACTGTGGAAAAGCAGGAACAATACCAACTGGAGCCTCGGACACTGTCCATTCATGTCGAGCTGATCATCCCTGCGGGCTACATTACGACGTTAGTATCTTTAATAATTACTTTTGGTGTTACATCGATACTGAAGAGAATTGGGATTACTGCACTGTTGCAGCCCCGAGCCTGAAGACAACGAATGTATCTGGCGAGCCGACAATTATGATAACTGGTGCAAGACCTCATACTACAATAAAACAGGCCGTGGGTGGCCCAATGGATGGCAATATTGTAATGATAATAATTAAAAAGACTTGCAGCTTGCTCTAAAGGCATACATACTCAAAAAATGTGTATGGAGTGCGCGTTCTCAAATTTATTTTCAAAAAATAAGCTTTTTTGCATGCATGCATTGTATTATACTGGCATTCACTAACTGGTCTTAACTCTCTTTACATAATTTAGATACAGCTAGTGTACAATAAATCATAGTATGTCAGTAACCCAAAGAATTAAGGTACCAGTTGTGTTCCCCTCTGTATATCCTAAACAAAGACAAATATGTCAAAATTAAAACAAGCTCTGATTTAAGACCTTATTAATTTTGTTGAAATTGGTTGCGAATTAAAGAAACGGTGATCTAAAATCTAAGAAAAAGACGAAATCAAAAGTTGCACTTTTGTGTTCTGATCAATGAAAGCACGACGCTAGTTTTAAAGTACGCCGATAGTTCTCTTGTTATGGTGTACAAATCAATAGGGCATGCAACAAAACAAACTGCAACTTTTAAACTGGAATATTCCTTGGGTTTTTGGATCGTCGTGTCTTTATTTCTTGCACAATTTCAACCAATGAGGTCTTAAATCAGAGCTAAAAGATGCCGCTATTTGCTGCTGGTTCAAATTCTGTCTTTGTTTATGACATACATGGGGTAAACATAACTGGTACCTTAATTCTTTGGCTTACTGCATTTAGTAGCATGTTTATAAGGGATGTGAGTGGTCTCAAAAAGGGGAATAATAAAATTCAGGGGATCAAAAAACATTGAGACCAAAATTCACCTTGATTATGGGCAAATATCTGTCGCTTTGCGTGCATTATTTTGTCTATTATAACTAATCATTTTCGGAGCATATACCCCTATTTAAAATTTAGCCAAGTGTAAGAAATCAAAAAATGTTGCACGCCGCATGGCTACGTTGAAGCATGTTTGTATTTATTTTTATTACGTGCACAATCATAACGCAGATATATATTTGTAAATTGAAAGAACAAAATGAAAACGTTTAACAAACTACCCTAAAAATCATTCTTGTCCGAGCAACTCGTTATTATTCTTGTATAACAACAAATACAAACAATAGTAAATCAGTAGTTGACAAAGAACTTTGGTCATTTCTAGCAGTAAAATGATGATGCTATAGAACAGGCAAAATGTTTATCTTCCTTCTACCCCCCCAAAAAAAAAGTCAGTCTATCCATAATATGAATAAGTGATACACTTTTAAAATTTGACCGTAATTTTGTCAGCATTCTACCGTAAAAACGACGATTTTACAAGTATTTCACCGTATAGTTAGTGTACCTTAGAGTATAGTTTCACCTACCTCTTAAATAATGAAGACATTTGGTGGCAATTGGATACTATGTCTTTTGTCATCGTTTTAGCAGAGAAAGAGCTTGTATTAGGGTGGGGCGAAAAACACTTTTTTAACGGATCGGCCGCTTGGAACTCTCGGAGAATTTTACTGGGGTACATACTGCTCGCTCTGCATACTGCTATTGTGCTGAAATATCAGTACGACCGGAGCATGTTTCATCCAGGCAGTTGATTTTCACAAAATTGCTATTTCATACTGTATAACTCTATTATGGAGAAATCAGTAGGGTTAACCTGGGAAAAGAAGCCATTCAGATGACATCAAAGCCACTGTTAAACACTTCGGGTAGTTTGTTTGGACCCTCTGTAACTAAATACATGTCTTTAGCAAAAATAATGGTAACCAATTGGAGACTGCTTGCTATTTGGTGGTATTCTAGAGGGTCCAAACAAACTACCCAAGATGTTTAATATTGGCTATGATGTCATCTGAATGCCTACTTTTCCCTGATTGTTCCTACTGCTTTCGCTATATAGAGTTATACAGTAAGAAATAGCAAATAAGTAGGGATTTTGTGAAAATCAACTGCCTGGGTGAAACATGCTTCAATCTTACTAATATTTCAGCACAATACTAGTATGTACCCCAGTAAAATTATCCGAGAGTTCCAAGTCGATCCGTTAAAAAAAGTGTTTTTCGCCCCACCCTAATATACAAGCTCTCTCTCTGCTAAAATTATGACAAAAGACATCAAATGTCTTCATTATGTAAGAAGGTAGGTGAAACTATACTCTAAGGTACACTAATTATACGGTGAAATACTTGTAAAATCGTCGTTTTTACGGTAGAATGCTGACAAAATTACGGTCAAGTGTTTTTTGCCCCACCCTATTGTATATATTTGCTTTTTGTGCTTTATAAACGACGTTGTATTATGTAGTATGTATGCAAAAGCTTTTTTCATCTTCTCTGGATTTAGTCGCTGCAAATGCACGTTTTCCTGTCAACAATTTTGACAAGTTAGGTCATAGTTTTGTAGGCCTGCATGAACATAAAAACAATTCACTAAACTTTTAGATAATTGACGGAATCATAGGAATTTCGGGGTGTCATGCAGTGATATGTCGTTAATTATGGCACTATTAGCAATACTGAAAAACATCGTAATGACATGTATATATATTTTAGTAATAGGGCCTAACTATTAGTATTAACCAATCAGCGCAATGCATCTCTTTGGAATGCGAGCATTCTTTAAAAAAAAAGCTGCATTCTAAATTAGCTAGCCGAGCCTTTCCCAGTTGAGTTGACCAATAGCGCGTATTTGATGGTTACTGGTGCACATCTAAAAGCATTTCTGATCTGATGCATAAATATTATGATACTAAGTAGAGAGGGAAGAGTGAATGGAGTTTGAAGAACGAATAACCATGGTCATTGGAACGGATTTTGTATAACAATATTGGTTTAACAAGGCAAAATAAAAGGTCTTACGAGAAATATAAAACCTAAGACTGTTGAAAAACTGAACATCCATTTTGTCCGTCTGAATTGTTTGTAAAAGCAAGTTTGTACGACATTTTTACCCGGAGGACTGAGAGATCGAGTACCTATTTAAGCCCCGAAATGTAAGCTTACCAATAATTCACTTGCCACACGTTGCTACCAGTTGATCAGTAATTATAAACGAGAGAAGAAACACCTTCTCCACATCACGACCGGACGATAACGTTGTCACAGGTGCAGTTTCATACGAAATATATACAGTGGCGGATGCAGGATTTTAGTGTGTGGGGGGGAAAGCCAAATATTCGTCCCCACATGTCAATTTTAAGTCCCATTTTTAATTACGTTACTCATTGCCGTCCCCATTTTATCCCTGAAATAAAACCTCGGGGCCCCATAACAGTGGCGTAGCGTGGGTCAACATAATTGGGAGAGGGGGTTAGGCACCGACCATGATTGGGGGCGTGTCTGATGGGGGACACAAGCCATATTCGGCAATTTTCCTATGGGATTTTCGAAACTTTCAATTGGGGCCACGTGCCCCCCCACACACACACACACCCGTGCCTCTATGACGCTACGCCACTGCAACTGAACCCGGATGTGGGCCCCTTGACTTCGTCAACCCTGTCCATCCGCTTGCTAGGCCCATGTCCCCGGCTCCCCCTGGCTATGCCACTGAAAATATTTATCATCAGTATACCCGTAGATACTTAGGATATGTGATCGTTGTTGAAAAAAATTGCTCAGTGCAATAGGCAATAGGGTTAGCAGTAGGGATAGGGTTATAGCGATTAGGATAGTGTAAGCATTTATAGGGTTATGTTTATAGCAATAACGATAGGGTTAGCAGTAGGGTTGGGGTTATAGGGATAGGGTAAGCATTAGGGATAGTGGTATAGGGATAAGGATAGGGTTAGCATTAGGGTTAGGGTTATAGGGATAAGGATAGGGAGAGGGTTAGCAGTAGAGTTAGGGTTATAGGGATAAGGATAGGTTAAGAAGTAGGGTTCGGGTTGTAGAGATAAGGATAGGGTTAGCAGTAGGGCTCGAATTATAGGGATAGGGATAGGGATATGGTTAGTAGTAGGGTTAGGGTTATAGAGATAAGGATAGGGTTAGAAGTACTGTTAAGGTTAGTGTTATAGGAATAGGGATAAGAATAGGGTTAGCATTAATAGGGCTAAAGGAATAGGGATAGGGTTAGCAGTAGGGTTGGGGTTATTGGGATAGGGATAAGGATAGGGATAGGGTTAGCAGCAGGGTTAGTGTTATAGGGATATGGTTAGCAGTAGAGTTATGGTTATAGGGATAAGGATAGGATTATGGTTATGGTTATAGGGATAAGGATAGGGTTAGCATTATGTTTTGTGTTATAGGGATAGCGATAATGGTGGGGTTAGCATTAGTGTTAGGGTTATAGGGATAGGGATTAGGAGAGGGTAAGCATTAGGGTTAGGGTTATAGGGAAAGGGATAAGGACAGGGTTAGCCGTATGGTTAGGAATATAGGGATAAGGATAGGGTAATCATTAGGATTAATTTTATAGGGATAGGGATAAGGTTAGGGTTAGCAGTAGGGTTAGAGTTATAGGGAAAGGGATAAGGATAGAGTAAGCATTTATAGGGTTATGGTTATAGCGATATGGATAGGGTTAGCAGTAAGGTTAGGGTTATAGGGATAGGGTAAGCATTAGGGTTATAGTGATAGGGATAGGGATAAGGATAGGGGTTAAGTTAGCAGTAGGGTTAGGGTTATAGGGATGGGGATAAGGATATGGTTGTGCAGTATGGTTAGTGTTATATTCATTCATCTTTATTTCATTCAAATATAAAATATAACAGCACAACAATTAAACACATACATTGAATGAGGTTCTCGGAAGGCCGGATGGCCTGTATTAAGAACCCCCTGATATAGGGATAGGGATAAGAATATTGTTAGCAGTAGGATTAGTGTTATTGGGATAGTGATAAGGATAGCGTAATCATTAGGGTTAATATTATAGGGATAGGGATAAGGATAGGGTTAGGAGTAGGGTTAGTGTTATATGGATAGGGATAAAGATAGGATTAGCAGTATGGTTAGGGTTATAGGGATAGGGATAAGGATAGGGTTAGCAGTAGGTTTAGTGTTATAGGTATAGGGATAAGGATAAGGTTAGCAGTAGGGTTAGTGTTATAGGTATAGGGATAAGGATAGGGTTAGCAGTAGGGTTATTGATATAGGTATAGGGATAAGGATAAGGTTAGCAGTAGGGTTATTGTTATAGGTATAGGGATAAGGATAGGGTTAGGAGTAGGGTTAGTGTTATATGTATAGGGATAAGGATAGGGTTAGCAATAGGGTTAGTGTTATAGGTATAGGGATAAGGATAGGGTTAGCAGTAGGGTTATTGATATAGGTATAGGGATAAGGATAAGGTTAGCAGTAGGGTTAGTGTTATAGGTATAGGGATAAGGATAGGGTTAGCAGTAGGGTTATTGATATAGGTATAGGGATAAGGATAGGGTTAGCAGTAGGGTTAGTGTTATATGTATAGGGATAAGGATAGAATTAGCAGTAGGGTTATTGTTATAGGTATAGGGATAAGGATAGGATTAGCAGTAGGTTTAGTGTTATAGGTATAGGGATAAGGATAGGGTTAGTAGCAGATGGGGTTATAGGGATAGGGTAAGCAGTAGGGTTAGTGTTATAGGGATAATAGTGATAAAGATAGGGTTAGCAGTAGGGTTATTGATATAGGTATAGGGATAAGGATAGGATTAGCAGTAGGGTTAGTGTTATAGGTATAGGGATAAGGATAGGGTTAGCAGTAGGGTTATTGTTATAGGTATAGGGATAAGGATAGGATTAGCAGTAGGGTTATTGTTATAGGTATAGGGATAAGGATAGGGTTAGCAGTAGGGTTATTGTTATAGGTATAGGGATAAGGATAGGGTTAGCAGTAGAGTTATTGATATGGGTATAGGGATAAGGATAGAGTTAGAAACAGATGGGGTTATAGGGATAGGGTAAGCAGTAGGGTTAGTGTTATAGGTATAATAGTGATAAAGATAGGGTTAGCAGTAGGGTTAGTGTTATAGGTATAGGGATAAGGATAGGATTAGCAGTAGGGTTATTGTTATAGGTATAGGGATAAGGATATGGTTAGCAGTAGGGTTATTGTTATAGGTATAGGGATAAGGATAGGGTTAGCAGTAGGGTTATTGTTATAGGTATAGGGATAAGGATAGGGTTAGCAGTAGGGTTATTGATATAGGTATAGGGATAAGGATAGAGTTAGTAGCAGATGGGGTTATAGGGATAGGGTAAGCAGTAGGGTTAGTGTTATAGGTATAATAGTGATAAAGATAGGGTTAGCAGTAGGGTAATTGATATAGGTATAGGGATAAGGATAGGATTAGCAGTAGGGTTAGTGTTATAGGTATAGGGATAAGGATAGGATTAGCAGTAGGGTTAGTGTTATAGGTATAGGGATAAGGATAGGGTTAGCAGTAGGGTTAGTGTTATAGGGATAGGGATAAGGATAAGGTTAGCAGTAGGGTTAGTGTTATAGGGATAGGGATAAGGATAGGATTAGCAGTAGGTTTAGTGTTATAGGGATAGGGATAAGGATAGGGTTGGCAGTAGGGTTATTGTTATAGGGATAGGGATAAGGATAGGGTTATCAATAGGGTTAGTGTTATAGGGATAGGGATAAGGATAGGATTAGCAGTAGGGTTATTGTTATAGGGATAAGGATAGGGTTGGCAGTAGGGTTATTGTTATAGGGATAGGGATAAGGATAGGGTTATCAATAGGGTTAGTGTTATAGGGATAGGGATAAAAAATAGGGTTAGCAGTAGGGTTAGTGTTATATGTATAGGGATAAGGATAGGGTTAGCAGTAGGGTTAGTGTTATAGGTATAGGGATAAGGATAGGGTTAGCAGTAGGGTTATTGTTATAGGTATAGGGATAAGGATAGGTTAGCAGTAGGGTTAGTGTTATAGGGATAGGGATAAGGATAGGGTTAGCAGTAGGGTTAGTGTTATAGGGATAGGGATAAGGATATGGTTGGCAGTAGGGTTATTGTTATAGGGATAGGGATAAGGATAGGGTTATCAATAGGGTTAGTGTTATAGGGATAGGGATAAGGATAGGGTTAGCAGTAGGGTTAGTGTTATAGGTATAATAGTGATAAAGATAGGGTTAGCAGTAGGGTTATTGATATAGGGTATAGGGATAAGGATAGGATTAGCAGTAGGGTTAGTGTTATAGGTATAGGGATAAGGATAGGGTTAGCAGTAGGGTTAGTGTTATAGGGATAGGGATAAGGATAAGGTTAGCAGTAGGGTTAGTGTTATAGGGATAGGGATAAGGATAGGGTTAGCAGTAGGGTTAGTGTTATAGGGATAGGAATAAGGATAGGGTTAGCAGTAGGGTTAGTGTTATAGGGATAGGGATAAGGATAGGGTTGGCAGTAGGGTTATTGTTATAGGGATAGGGATAGGGATAAGGATAGGGTTATCAATAGGGTTAGTGTTATAGGGATAGGGATAAGGATAGGGTTAGCAGTATGGTTAGTGTTATATGTATAGGGATAAGGATAGGGTTAGCAGTAGGGTTAGTGTTATAGGGATAGGGATAAGGATAAGGTTAGCAGTAGGGTTAGTGTTATAGGGATAGGGATAAGGATAGGATTAGCAGTAGGTTTAGTGTTATAGGGATAGGGATAAGGATAGGGTTGGCAGTAGGGTTATTGTTATAGGGATAAGGATAGGGTTGGCAGTAGGGTTATTGTTATAGGGATAGGGATAAGGATATGGTTATCAATAGGGTTAGTGTTATAGGGATAGGGATAAAAAATAGGGTTAGCAGTAGGGTTAGTGTTATATGTATAGGGATAAGGATAGGGTTAGCAGTAGGGTTAGTGTTATAGGTATAGGGATAAGGATAGGTTAGCAGTAGGGTTAGTGTTATAGGGATAGGGATAAGGATAGGGTTAGCAGTAGGGTTAGTGTTATAGGGATAGGGATAATGATATGGTTGGCAGTAGGGTTATTGTTATAGGGATAGGGATAAGGATAGGGTTATCAATAGGGTTAGTGTTATAGGGATAGGGATAAGGATAGGGTTAGCAGTAGGGTTAGTGTTATAGGTATAATAGTGATAAAGATAGGGTTAGCAGTAGGGTTATTGATATAGGTATAGGGATAAGGATAGGATTAGCAGTAGGGTTAGTGTTATAGGTATAGGGATAAGGATAGGGTTAGCAGTAGGGTTAGTGTTATAGGGATAGGGATAAGGATAAGGTTAGCAGTAGGGTTAGTGTTATAGGGATAGGGATAAGGATAGGGTTAGCAGTAGGGTTAGTGTTATAGGGATAGGAATAAGGATAGGGTTAGCAGTAGGGTTAGTGTTATAGGGATAGGGATAAGGATAGGGTTGGCAGTAGGGTTATTGTTATAGGGATAGGGATAGGGATAAGGATAGGGTTATCAATAGGGTTAGTGTTATAGGGATAGGGATAAGGATAGGGTTAGCAGTATGGTTAGTGTTATATGTATAGGGATAAGGATAGGGTTAGCAGTAGGGTTAGTGTTATAGGAATAGGGATAAGGATAGGGTTAGCAGTAGGGTTAGTGTTATATGTATAGGGATAAGGATAGAATTAGCAGTAGGGTTAGTGTTATAGGGATAGGGATAAGGATAGGGTTAGCAGTAGGGTTATTGATATAGGTATAGGGATAAGGATAGGGTTAGCAGTAGGTTTAGTGTTATAGGGATAGGGATAAGGATAGGATTAGCAGTAGGGTTAGTGTTATAGGGATAGGGATAAGGATAGGGTTATCATTAGGGTTAGTGTTATAGGGATAGGGATAAGGATAGGGTTGGCAGTAGGGTTAGTGTTATATGAATAGGGATAAGGATATGATTAGCAGTAGGGTTAAAGTTCAAAGTTCAAATTTATTTTATCAATCAATATCATACATAGCATAGCATATATAATAATAACATTGTGTACAGTAGATATAGTTTAATAAATATAATAACAATTAATAATAAGAGTAAATTGCAATAATATTAACAAAAAGATATATTGATAATAATTTGTGATGGTTAATATAACTTGAATACATAATCTATGTAATATATAATATTACTGTTCATGACGTTAATATACAATATATAATAATATGTTTATATGTGGATATAGGCAATTTACAAATCAGATAATTTATCTTATATAATAATTAATGTGGCTAAAATAATATTGACTGACGAGGACCCTGCTAAACGCATAGCGTGGAGCTGCAGGGACCTCAATAATTAATCAAATATAATTTATCATGTGTATAAACTGGTGACGGTATAGGGGACAAAACAAAACAATACAATACAAGTTATCCGACTAGATTATAGAAAGCAAAGAAGGGAAGAAGAAGAAAGAAGAAAGAATAGGGATAATTGAGCGTAACTGTAATAGGGTCAGAATAGGGACAGCTGAATGATTAGGAGCACACGTTACGGGGTAGTAGCATGGCTATAACAACCGATGAGGGTTTTTTTTAAACAATATTTAAATGAGGCTAAAGAACGGGAATTTTTTATGTTTGAAGTAAGACTGTTCCAAACCAACGGACCTTGTGAACAGGATGTATTGCTTGCCAGAACAGTATTGGACGGTTCAATAAATGGGTCGTGAGCGTGTCAAGTGTCATAATGGTGGGACAGTGTTTGAACTTTAAAAAATTGTTTTCAATGAGGTCAGTAGGTAAAAGGTCATGGTTAAATAGCGACCTATGTCAAGCGAGATCGAAAGTATAAATATCAGGAAAAGAAAGGGGATTAAGGATGCGAAGAGTGGGTCTGTGTGGGCTAGCCAAATAGAATTAGTACATGTGCGAATTACCCTTTTCTGCAATCGAAAGAGTGGTTCAATATTGGAATTATTGGGATCAGCCCAAATCATTGCACCATATGACAAATATGGCAATACAAGGGAATTGTACAGAGTTAGAAGATACTCTTGAGGCAAGAAGGGTCTGTCCTTTCTAATAACTCCATTGTATTTAGAAATAATTTTAGAAACATGTTTAGTGTGAGAGGTCCATGACAAATTATGATCAATGAGTATTCCAAGGAATTTGGTGGTCTGAACTTTTTGGATGGGTGTATTATTGATTTTAATATCAATTTCAATATCAGGTTTGTTATTATGTTTATTTTTGAAAATAATATAATTAGTTTTTTTAATGTTTAATGATAATTTATTTAGTTTAAACCAATTTGAAATATGATTAAGTTCATTATTAACTATTATTTCTAGTGTCTTAGGGTTTTGATGTGAGAAACGGATATTCGTGTCATCGGCAAACAAAATAAAATGGGGTTCTTTAGAACAAAGTGGGAGATCATTAATATATAAAAGAAATAATAACGGTCCTAGAATCGATCCTTGAGGAACTCCGCAATTGATATCTGCAGGAGTAGAAAGGGCATTATTAAAGGAAACCTGTTGTTGTCTTCCAGATAGGTAGCTCTTAACCCAATCATTAGCAAGACCTCTGATACCATATTTATTGAGTTTGTCAAGAAGAATGTCATGGTTTATGGTGTCAAAGGCCTTGCTAAGATCTAGGAATATGCCAATTGTGTGAAGTTTGTTGTCCAGGTTGTCCGTTATTTTACAATAAAGTTCGTTAATAGCCATGTATGTGGATCTCTTAGGCCTAAAGCCAAACTGATGGGGAGTTAGAATGTTATGATGCTCAATGAAGTTAAAGATCCGTGCATAGACAATTTTTTCTTGGAGTTTGGAGATAGATGGAAGGATTGATATAGGCCTATAGTTGGTGACATCATGTTTATTATCTGCTTTAAAAATGGGTGTTACATTAGCATGTTTTAGTGCAGTAGGGACAGTTCCTGAGGCAATAGATAAATTGAAGATATGGGAGAGGACACCACAAATGGATGGAATTATTTGTTTTAGAAGATTATTACTTATGTCATCAGTTCCACTACTGTTGCTATTTTTTTAATCAGATGTTAATTTAACAAGTTCTTCTGGAGATGTAGGATGCATAAAAAGTGAATTGGGGTTTGAATAAGACGACAGGGGAGGTTTAAAGTCAGTAGGTGGATCAGATATCTTACTAGCAAGGTTGATGAAAATATTGGAAAAAAAATTATTAAAGTGTTCAGCAATAGTTTGATTATCAGTTATTCGTTGACCTTCATTATTGTTAAAGAAATCAGGGAATTTAGTTTTTTTATTACGACCAAGTAAATTATTTAAAGTTTTCCACATTTCTTTAGTATTATGTTTATTGTTTTCAATTTTTGCGGTGATGTGTAATTTTTTACTAAGACGAAGTAGAAGGTTTAGATGGTTACGATAGTTTTTATATTTTAGTTTATTATCATTTGATGGGTTTAAAATGTAAGCTTTATATAACTTATCTTTTGTTTGGAGCGATTTAATTAGTCCTTTAGTTACCCAAGGTTTTTTGGGTGAGTTACGTTCAGATATTATATTAGTTTTAATTGGACAATGTATGTTCAGAAGTGTAGAAAATTTAGAATTAAATCTGTTGTAGGCCTCGTCTGGATCTAGTATGTTGGTTAAATAACTGATACCAATCAACAAGGGACAATGCGTTGTTTAGACCTTTGATATTGTTAGGTTTCATATGCCGTGTTTTCTTTGTTACAGGTGTGCGTGGTACTGCGTTAGGCCTACATGTTTTTTGTTGGGTGAGGAAAATAGGGAAATGGTCTGAAAGGTCGGTGACAATAATACCGGAGTTGATTTGGGATAAAATGTCATTGGTGAAAATGTTGTCAATCAAGGTCGCGCTGGTATGTCCATGGATGTTGGTTTTAATGCGGGTTGGTCGATCAATTGATGGGATGAAATCATGGGAATAAAGTATGTTAATAAAGTCACTTACTTTGGGATCGGTGTCATGTACAAGCAGATCTAAGTTGAAGTCACCCATTACATAACAGGGTTTTTTTTCATTGGAAATGATGTTCAGGGTATTGCTCAGTTGATCTAAGAAGTCACTGTGTACAACGTATTCAGGTTTATAAATGATACCGATGATGGTTTTTGTGGAATTTCGGGACACCTCTATAAAGAGAGAATCGCAGTCTGCACAGTCAAGGGAAATGTCGGGTCTAAGGCAATAATTTATATCATCATTAATACAAAGAGAGACACCACCTCCACGACGGCTTGATCGAACACAATTCTCCCTTGAGTAATTTTCAATATCAATCAATTCAGCCTCGTCTTCAGAATTAAACCAAGTTTCAGAAAAACCATATATGTTAAAGTGATCGTCCAAGGAGGACAGGTAATTAACAATGTCGTTGGAATGTTTGTTGAGGCTGCATGCATTATGGTGAAACAAAGACAGATTGCATGTGTTGATGGGGGGATCATGAGCGTTTATATGTTCATTGGTGTAGTACTGGCATGGGATATCTTTGGTGTTTGTGACATCGGTGTTATCAAGAATCTTATCAAATGGGTGCAGAGAGCTGTCAAAGGCAAAGGGTTGGAAAATAGAGTTAGATATGGAGTCGGACATAACAAGTATACAAAACAAATAGACTTAATATATTACTTAACAAAAAAGAAGCAAATTAATTGGCCAAAATGTCCGAATTAAAACAAAACAAAAATAATTTGTATCAAGCGAGTGAGCATCTCGCTAACAATGGAAAATAATGAAAATAACATAAAGACATCAATTAATTAATGAAATATCTGTTCTCAAGCGGATCTTCAGAGTACAACATTAAAGAAGATTATTCATGAGCTGATACATATGGATAGGAAGTAATCACACAATCTTAAGATATCGATGTTAATATACAATAGAGGTTGTGCATATTACATATCATACCGTAAATATGGCGGACTACCCAACTGTATTAAAAAAAAGCATGATTGCAAACCAACCGTTCGTTTTGTTTGGAGCCACTCACTAATACCACACACAACCTCTACATAGGGTTAGTGTTATAGGGATAGGGATAAGGATAGGGTTATCAATAGGTTTAGTGTTATAGGAATAGGGATAAGGATAGAATTAGCAGTAGGGTTAGTGTTATAGGAATAGGGATAAGGATAGGGTTAGCAGTAGGGTTAGTGTTATATGTATAGGGATAAGGATAGAATTAGCAGTAGGGTTAGTGTTATAGGGATAGGGATAAAGATATGGTTATCAATAGGGTTATTGTTATAGGTATAGGGATAAGGATGGGTTTAGCAGTAGGGTTAGTGTTATAGGTATAGGGATAAGGATAGGGTTAGCATTAGGGTTAGTGTTATAGGGATAGGGATAAGGATAGGGTTAGCAGTAGGGTTATTGTTATAGGTATAGGGATAAGGATAAGGTTAGCAGTAGGGTTAGTGTTATAGGGGTAGGAATAAAGATAGGGTTGGCAGTAGGTTTAGTGTTATAGGGATAGGGATAAGGATGGGTTTAGCAGTAGGGTTAGTGTTATAGGGATAGGGATAAGGATAGGGTTAGCAGTAGGGTTATTGTTATAGGTATAGGGATAAGAATAGGGTTAGCAGTAGGGTTAGTGTTATAGGTATAAGGATAAGGATAGGGTTAGCAGTAGGGTTATTGATATAGGTATAGGGATAAGGATAGGGTTAGCAGTAGGGTTAGTGTTATAGGATAGGGATAAGGATAGGATTAGCAGTAGGGTTATTGTTATAGGGATAGGGATAGGTGATAGGGATAAGGATAGGGTTAGCAGTAGGGTTATTGATATAGGTATAGGGATAAGGATAGGGTTAGCAGTAGGTTTAGTGTTATAGGTATAGGGATAAGGATAGGATTAGCAGTAGGGTTAGTGTTATAGGTATAGGGATAAGGATAGGGTTAGCAGTAGGGTTAGTGTTATAGGGATAGGGATAAGGATAGGGTTAGGAGTAGGGTTATTGTTATAGGTATAGGGATAAGGATAGGGTTAGGAGTAGGGTTAGTGTTATATGTATAGGGATAAGGATAGGATTAGCAGTAGGGTTAGTGTTATAGGTATAGGGATAAGGATAGGATTAGCAGTAGGGTTAGTGTTATAGGTATAGGGATAAGGATAGGGTTAGCAGTAGGTTTAGTGTTATAGGTATAGGGATAAGGATAGGATTAGCAGTAGGGTTAGTGTTATAGGTATAGGGATAAGGATAGGGTTAGCAGTAGGGTTAGTGTTATAGGGATAGGGATAAGGATAGGGTTAGCAGTAGGGTTATTGTTATAGGGATAGGGATAAGGATAGGGTTAGGAGTAGGGTTATTGTTATAGGTATAGGGATAAGGATAGGGTTAGGAGTAGGGTTAGTGTTATATGTATAGGGATAAGGATAGGATTAGCAGTAGGGTTAGTGTTATAGGTATAGGGATAAGGATAGGGTTAGGAGTAGGGTTATTGTTATAGGTATATGGATAAGGATAGGATTGGCAGTAGGTTTAGTGTTATAGGGATAGGGATAAGGATAGGGTTAGCAGTAGGGTTAGTGTTATAGGATAGGGATAAGGATAGGATTAGCAGTAGGGTTAGTGTTATAGGGATAGGGATAAGGATAGGATTAGCAGTAGGGTTAGTGTTATAGGTATAGGGATAAGGATAGGGTTAGCAGTAGGGTTAGTGTTATATGGATAGGGATAAAGATAGGATTAGCAGTATGGTTAGGGTTATAGGGATAGGGATAAGGATAGGGTTATCAATAGGTTTAGTGTTATAGGAATAGGGATAAGGATAGAATTAGCAGTAGGGTTAGTGTTATAGGAATAGGGATAAGGATAGGGTTAGCAGTAGGGTTATTGTTATATGTATAGGGATAAGGATAGGATTAGCAGTAGGGTTAGTGTTATAGGATAGGGATAAAGATATGGTTATTAATAGGGTTAGTGTTATAGGGATAGGGATAAGGATAGGGTTAGCAGTAGGGTTAGTGTTATAGGGATAGGGATAAGGCTGGGTTTAGCAGTAGGGTTAGTGTTATAGGTATAGGGATAAGGATAGGGTAGGGTAAGATGGGGTTAGTGGGACAGTGGGGTAAGTGGGACACTTACAATAGTAGATCTTCATTGCAGCACTAAATCCACCAATACGATAGCGAATGGTGACTTACCCCATTGCAAATATGTATGTTATAATTGCACTGCTCAATATTGGAGTTTATTTGGTGTTTGAACTGCGGGAGTTGCTTGAGACCAACACTACCTTGATTTGGCGGCCAACTTTGAGGGATTATACTTACTAGCGGGATACCCGCGCTTCGCGCGGGTCCCCGCTAGATGAGTAAATGGGAGCGTTCACTATAACAGGAATAAATACTGAACAGGTAGAATCATTTAATCATTATTTTTTAAATCTGTTCTTTCTTACATTTCCTTTTAACATCTTTTTTTTTTATTTGCTGCTTGTGATTTCCCGTTTCCATGTTTTTACTTAATTCTGTTCTCATTATTTTAGCTTCTCTTTTTCTTACAATTCCTGATTAGTTTCTTACCTTCTTTGTTTCGTTCCCGTTTCATTTAGTTACTTTAACCCGTTGGCCTAATTACTCGTACCTTTTTGTCCCATTTTAATTTTCTTTTTCTTTATAGTACCGCTTCATGTTGTTTATACAACACGCATTACGTCTTCTCATAGCGTGTCTGCGGACGTGTTCACCCGGTATCCCGTGACCCGTCCATGTACCTTTTTGTCCTTTATTTTTTCTTCTTTCCGTATTATCATGTCCACTGGTCTCTGGCTCGCAGTAGGGTTATTGTTATAGGGATAGGGATAAGGATAGGGTTAGGAGTAGGGTTATTGTTATAGGTATAGGGATAAGGATAGGGTTAGGAGTAGGGTTAGTGTTATATGTATAGGGATAAGGATAGGATTAGCAGTAGGGTTAGTGTTATAGGTATAGGGATAAGGATAGGGTTAGGAGTAGGGTTATTGTTATAGGTATATGGATAAGGATAGGATTGGCAGTAGGTTTAGTGTTATAGGGATAGGGATAAGGATAGGGTTAGCAGTAGGGTTAGTGTTATAGGATAGGGATAAGGATAGGATTAGCAGTAGGGTTAGTGTTATAGGGATAGGGATAAGGATAGGATTAGCAGTAGGGTTAGTGTTATAGGTATAGGGATAAGGATAGGGTTAGCAGTAGGGTTAGTGTTATATGGATAGGGATAAAGATAGGATTAGCAGTATGGTTAGGGTTATAGGGATAGGGATAAGGATAGGGTTATCAATAGGTTTAGTGTTATAGGAATAGGGATAAACCCTATCCTTATCCCTATCCTTATCCCTATACCTATATCAATAACTCTAAGGATAGAGTTAGTAGCAGATGGGGTTATAGGGATAGGGTTAGCAGTAGGGTTAGTGTTATAGGTATAGGGATAAGGATAGAGTTAGTAGCAGATGGGGTTATAGGGATAGGGTAAGCAGTAGGGTTAGTGTTATAGGTATAATAGTGATAAAGATAGGGTTAGCAGTAGGGTTAGTGTTATAGGCATAGGGATAAGGATAGAGTTAGTAGCAGATGGGGTTATAGGGATAGGGTTAGCAGTAGGGTTAGTGTTATAGGTATAGGGATAAGGATAGAGTTAGTAGCAGATGGGGTTATAGGAATAGGGTAAGCAGTAGGGTTAGTGTTATAGGTATAATAGTGATAAAGATAGGGTTAGCAGTAGGGTTAGTGTTATAGGTATAGGGATAAGGATAGAGTTAGTAGCAGATGGGGTTATAGGGATAGGGTTAGCAGTAGGGTTAGTGTTATAGGTATAGGGATAAGGGTAGAGTTAGTAGCAGATGGGGTTATAGGGATAGGGTAAGCAGTAGGGTTAGTGTTATAGGTATAATAGTGATAAAGATAGGGTTAGCAGTAGGGTTAGTGTTATAGGTATAGGGATAAGGATAGAGTTAGTAGCAGATGGGGTTATAGGGATAGGGTAAGCAGTAGGGTTAGTGTTATAGGTATAATAGTGATAAAGATAGGGTTAGCAGTAGGGTTAGTGTTATAGGTATAGGGATAAGGATAGAGTTAGTAGCAGATGGGGTTATAGGGATAGGGTTAGCAGTAGGGTTAGTGTTATAGGTATAGGGATAAGGATAGAGTTAGTAGCAGATGGGGTTATAGGGATAGGGTAAGCAGTAGGGTTAGTGTTATAGGTATAATAGTGATAAAGATAGGGTTAGCAGTAGGGTTAGTGTTATAGGTATAGGGATAAGGATAGAGTTAGTAGCAGATGGGGTTATAGGGATAGGGTAAGCAGTAGGGTTAGTGTTATAGGTATAATAGTGATAAAGATAGGGTTAGCAGTAGGGTTATTGTTATAGGTATAGGGATAAGGATAGAGTTAGTAGCAGATGGGGTTATAGGGATAGGGTAAGCAGTAGGGTTAGTGTTATAGGTATAATAGTGATAAAGATAGGGTTAGCAGTAGGGTTATTGTTATAGGTATAGGGATAAGGATGGAGTTAGTAGCAGATGGGGTTATAGGGATAGGGTAAGCAGTAGGGTTAGTGTTATAGGTATAATAGTGATAAAGATAGGGTTAGCAGTAGGGTTAGTGTTATAGGTATAGGGATAAGGATAGAGTTAGTAGCAGATGGGGTTATAGGGATAGGGTAAGCAGTAGGGTTAGTGTTATAGGTATAATAGTGATAAAGATAGGGTTAGCAGTAGGGTTATTGTTATAGGGATATGGATAAAGATAGGATTAGCATTATAGGATAGGGTTATTGTTATAGGTATAGGGATAAGGATAGAGTTAGTAGCAGATGGGGTTATAGGGATAGGGTAAGCAGTAGGGTTAGTGTTATAGGTATAATAGTGATAAAGATAGGGTTAGCAGTAGGGTTAGTGTTGTAGGGATATTGTAAGGTTATGGGTGTGGCCGGTAAGTGTTAAGATTAGAATTAGGTTTTAGATTAGGGTTATGCTTAGGGTTAGACTTAAGGCTAGGATTAGGGTAAAGTTTTGGGTTAGGGTAAGGCCTATGAATTATGATTTTTCTACTAGTGACCATTGGTACTTTTGGCCTGTTACCCAAGTATTCATCTAATTTAGGCTCACAATTTAATAATAATTGTTTAACATTTCAACCATAAATGTCAAAGCCTCAAACAATATGTTGTTCAAGTGAATCGCGAAATGAGGAAGCTTAATCATATTTCATACACTCTTAGATACATAGCGAGAACCAATAAGAGCAAACGTTAGAAAAATGCGAACCATGCATTATTTGTGTATCTAGCATGGGTTCCCAGAAAATCCTTGATACCCCACCCCCGGGCAATTTCCATTTAAATCATGCAACTTTATTTTATTTGTTTAAAGAAATCTTTAAAACTTGACCGACATGCCGGTCATATCAGGGAAATATCATCGCATACAATAATTCTGAAGGGAAAGTTTTGTATCATTGTTTCCGGGCATTGTTTATCCTATCATAGTTTGCAGGTCTATACTTCAATAGATAATAAAACAATAGAACAGAAAGTTTGTAAAGGGAAAAATATGATACAGTACCAGTTTGAACAACGCAACTTTCGCTGTATTTAATTTCTTTTCTTATCATCATATCTCTTTCATTTTTCTATTCCTTGTCTTTCATTGTAAATTTATACATATCTTTACTCTTTTTCTTTCTTTTATTTCCTCATATATGTATTTTTTGTACGCTTTCGGTTTTCTTTTATCTGTGTTCTTTATCTTTTCTTCGATAAGAGATAATATCTCTTTAATTTTTCTATTCCTTGTCTTTTATTGTAACTTTAGAATTTCTTTTCTGTTTCTTTTTTCACTTCCTCATATCTGTCATTTTTGTTTGCTTTCGGGTTTTCTTTTATCTGTGTTCTTTACCTCTTCATCAATCTATATATCATTTTTCTCTTTCTTATTGACTTGTTTCTCTTGTTTCTGCCTCTTATTTTTCTTTCGCTCTTTTTCTTCCTTGGTTTCATATAGCATCTTTATTGTGCGTGTATTTTTGCTGCTCTTCTCTCCGGAACTTGTTTTCTTTACCTTGCTACCTTTCCCCCTTTTTTTTCTTCTTCTTTACTTCAAAATTCTTTGGTTCTTTTTTTTTATCTTGATTGAACATTGTAACAGTTATATCCCAGGGTGGCACTTAACACAAATGAATATACGGGTATGCTCACCCGGAAAGTCTCCTGTGTTTGGACAGAGCAGCTCCCAAAGACCCCTGAATTTTACCAAAAAACGAGCAGCCGAACTGACGCTTTCCATATTAAATTCCCTCTTTGTCGCATTTCCCAGGTTATGGTCCACCTTACCAAATGATGTCTCCAGTGAAATTGTTTTTAGTTTGTTTTCTTTTTCGCGCAAAACGCGTAGTTGTATGTACTTTTACCAGTAATATGATGTGTGTGCGGGTTTTTTTTTTTTAATCGCTTTTTTATATATAATATCTTTCTTTTTTGTCAACGGGGTTATCGGAGACCCACTTCAAAGTGATTTAGTTCGCTATTACGGAATCCGCCAGGGACCCCGTTGACTATTGTATTTGTGTTTATTGTTTTATGGCTTTTTTCTGCTATTGTATGTATGTTTGCCTGAGGGGAGGGGGCAAAATCGAGGCTAAATTCTCGATTTTGAATCCATTTTTCAAACGTCACAACGGTCAAGGTCAAGGCCATATTGGGATGGGTTTGTGTATGTGAAGTGTGTTTGGGTCTATACGTCACATTAGTGGGTATAAGATGCCCTCAATGTATCCCCCCGGGGTGGATAAAGTCATTAATGTAACCTCACAAAAGATGATCTCCCGGCCCCCTCCTCACATATCTGAGGGTAGGGGTCATAATTGAGCGTCCTTGGTAGTGCAACATAATGCATAAATGAATACTCTATAATGTTCTGTCGTTCGGTACCATTTAATGATCACGATTAAGACCCCTACCCTCAGAGAAACGAGGAGGGGTCCAGGTGATCATCTTTTGAACGGTTATTTGTAATGAGTGAATTTTGTTTGCAGCTTAGTGAACAAGTCATGTAATGAAAGATCAAGCACAATTATCAATAATATTATCATCATATCCAATGTTTTCAACTGACCCTTTAACACAATGTCAACATTAAGTTCGTTCATCTCACAATTCGGCGCGATGTTATGTAATTATATATTACCGGGTTGCCAAACCCGCGATGTAATAGGTCAATAGGATGACTTTTGAAGATTTTCCTCGCGACAATTTACTGTCCTATAGACTAATCCAACGAGCCAAGTCATGGTCAGGATTTGGTCGGACATCTTTGGGTAGCCGCTAGCACCAACCTGGTGTTTTGAGCGTCCAATTGTGCAAATAAAAGCCGCCTAACACCTAGAGAAGATGCAAGGACGAGGAGGGTTAATAATAGCTAATAATATATATAATGGAGATAATATTCCGCAGGTAATCCCGTCGCATCTATTCATACATAGTCCTTTTGTTTGCAAGTACATCAATGCATACCGTCGTTTTATCTTTTCTGTTTCGGTTTCGGTTTCCGGTTTCGGTTTCGGATCTCATTGTTATTTTGAAGTGTTAGCATGATACGTGTGAACAATCCTTTTATTCTAGTCTTTTGTTGACTACAGAAAAGTTGAACGAAGATAACTTCTGTTTCGGTTTCGGGAGTTATGTTAATTTCTGACATGAAAAAAGTGAGATGAGAGGGTTGATGCTAATCTAGACAAAAGAAGTGTCTGAATTTTACGGTCGTAAATTCGCGATAAATTGTACGGCTTCAATTGACTTGCGTTGGGTGTATAGGTACTCCCAACGCTCTGCATGGTCTATTGTTCTATTGTTTCCGATCAATATTCATGAGAGTCCCTCATTTCAAATATTTAGTTTTCAAGGGATTTAAAAAGTGGAGATGAACTGGTCTGCATTCATAACACTATTGTGCTGGGAGGACACAAGAGGGTATATATAATCAAAAGTATAATGGCCTATAACCATACGTATATAATAGCCTATTGTGCTAACACTTTCATTATCGATATCTATCAACGCGGGCGACTTTTGATGCTCTCTGCCGTAGGTGGCACACTTCCATGACACCATAAAATTAAACCCGAGTTCCGAGATTCGTTTGATAAGTTATGTATAGACATCGTTGAGACATAAAGGATGGATATATACGAGGCCTAGGCCTACATGTAGAAATCATGTGCATATATTGAGGGGTGGGGGGGGGGGGTGTTTTGTTTATTTGTCTGAAATATACACGATGCATGATGATGTAGATGATTTGATTATAAATTAGATTATTCCCCTAAGTTTAACACTAGAATTTGAAAAAAAAAAATACAGTATCAAGCACTACAATTTTTCCTGACATTTAATGAAAAAATGAAAATGATTGCTTTTCATTTGGACGAGAAAATTAATTTTACATTGAAAAGGTGTAACTCAAAATTTAGCTCATTTCAACACCAAATTCGATCATTTGTATTGCCTCATTAAATGACTGAGTGAGCCTTGCATAACAAAAGAATCGGTTGTCCAGGTTGCTAACTGTACCTGTCACAAATGTTTAGTTTTAAACAAAAGGTAGAAACAATGAGTTCGATATCTTGTGATTCAAGTGGTTAGGCAGGACAATAGGAAATCATATACATCTGCGTATGTTGAAGGATGGGGGGGGGGCTTTGTTTGTTTGTATGAAACATAAACGATGCATGGAGATGATTTGATTATGAATTAGTTTATTATCAAGCACAACCCATACCTCTTTAAGAGGGGGCTCCCCTCCCTATATATCCACCACTTCCCTAAGTGACTCCTTCTCCCCCCTCCTCCTCCCCTACATTCGATATCTTCATCTCGAGCTCTCCTTCCCCTTCTCTTTCACTTCCAATGCTCTCTCCCATCTGTTTCTCTTTCTCCCGGCCCATACCCCTTGCCCCCCCTACACACACACACACACACACACAATCTCTACTTTTTGCAGTAAAAATTGCTTCAGTAAAAGTCATTAGGTTATTAGAGGTCATATAATGGCCTTCTATCGATTCTGGTACATGGGATTAAGGACATGAATCGATTTTGTTTATAGCACCTATACAATTACAATAGTGGCCCCATTTGTAATGTCGAATGCAAATATTTCGATGGTCTATATTTTTTCACAGGTGAAATAGCCTAGGCTTATTCGATTTTGTAAACCACTTTTTCAATGTAGATTACCATGCTCGATTTCTCTCCTCGTGAATATTGCACTGCGAAATTTAAACATTTCTTTTGTATACTTAGAGTAGGTAACTTCAAATCAAATATTTTTTTTCTTCACACCACTTATAAGAAACTGAAACCAAAACCGAAACTGACTGACACAAATGTTCAGTTTTTAACAAAAGGTAGAAAGAATGAGTTCGATATCTTATGATTCAAGTGCTTAGGCAGGGCAATAGGAAACCACGTGACCAAAACTAAAACTAAACATTTGAAATGAGGCATTGTAGCCGACGGCTACCCAACTAAAGGCTGCTAGTCAGGTGTAGGAATGCGTGAATTTGGATTCCTCTATAGACACCAATTGACATGATTGACGGTTAAGAAAAAATATTGGGTGACTTCTCAGCATTGACTAACGCGACTTCTGGTAGTTTAAGAAACCAATGGTTGATAAAAAAAATATTGGGTGACTTTTCAATTATTTGACCCGCGCTTTGGGCTGATTTGTTTGGCAACCGTGGTCTATGTTGACTTATGACTCATGATGACTTATCTGCTAAATTGGGGGTGACGGGCCTATGACTATTGCTTGTCACACATTGTCAAACTAGTAGACGCGATATATACATAAAGGCGCAGGATTGGTCATTGCACAAATAACCTACAATTGCAAGAAAGTGTGCAATGTGTACAAATATCACAAATAGCCAGGTGCCTAAGCAATTTTTACAAATTGCATAAATAGCCACAGATAGTTGCAATTGATGCAATCTATGTCGGACAAATTGTATAAATAGCCACAGGTGTTGCAATTTGTGTGATTTATGCCAGTCAATTGCACAAATAGCCTACAGTTGCAAGAAAGTGTGACATTTGTATATAAATAGCACAAATAGCCACGTATGTAAGCATTTTTACAAATTGCATAAATAGCCACAGGTGTTGCAATTTGTGCCATTTATGTCAGTCAATTGCACGAATAGCCTACAGTTGGAAGAAAGTGTGCAATTTGTACAACTAGCATACATAGCCACGTACGTAAGCAAGTTTTACAAATTGTACAAATAGCCACACGTGTTGCAATTTGTGCAATTTATAAAGCAATGATGACAATAATCTTGAGTTGCTTCTAGTATGCGCTATTTGTCAATTGGTGGGCCATTTCTTTCGATAACCGATTTCATATAAACCGATAGCGCCTCTCCATTGGCTTCGAGTACGGCCTTGTTACAAACCGAGAAAATACAAGGAAGAATGATACGTAAGAGGATGCTTAGAAAGAAAGGAAAGAAAAAAAAATCCGACAACCGCCCTCACTACGGTAACACTCAACTTTTCGGGGCTCCCCTAATTTCAATACTCCCAAAATAGCGCTGCCCCGTTGCTTTCGAGAACCGCCTTGTTACAAACCGAGAAAGTTTAAGGAAGAATGATACGTACGAGGATGTTTAGAAAGAAAAAAACAAGCCCGAAAACCGAACTAACTACGGTAACACTCAACTTTTCGGGGGTCCCCTAATTTTAAACAAAGACACCCTCGTTCATTTTTTCCTTATGCTTAGGCTTGGTGGGTGAGGGCCAAATAAAATTTTCAGAGTGCTCAATCTCTGATGAGGATTAAATTAAATCTATCTCTGAGGGAAGCGGGACGGTTGGGGCCCCCTAAAACCGGTTTAACCCACCAGAGTCTGGTCCTAAGTCCAGAGACCTCAAAGAATTAATTGACGCCTACCCAAGACAAGGAGATATGCAGTTCAAGAAATACTTCCCAAAACACCTTCAAAAAGGCATCATAATAGAGTGCTCATCTGTATAAAGGTGGAATAAGGCTCCGAAGGTGACTGCGCTGGTGCTCTGCCAATGAATTACTTCTCTCAATACAGCCAAATTAAAAAGTCGCCACTAGTTCCATCCCCATTTAATCATAATTTGATGAGTTTATATATATAACAATTTATATAATAATTTTCTATACACTTTCCTTCGAAATTGATACAAAATTTGATATCAAAAGTTTAATCATCGTGAGCATAGGAACCGTTGTATGGAAATTCGTGCAATTTTAAAAATGACAAATTACGAAGTGACCACGCAAAAGCCAATGCATGGTATCAGCTTATTATGTGACCCGAAGCAACCCGTACAGGAATCATTGTACACTTCCCTGTGCACAATTAAAAGAGCGGGGTATTTGATTTGTATTTTGACATGCATGGGTAAACCTTTAATGACAATGAAATTAGACCTCTCAGATGCGTATAGATGTGTAGATGTTGAGAAGAGGTGGTTGAAGAAAACGTATTGAAAAATTTTTGTCTCATTACTTATTTTGAAGTCTGCGCAAACTGTTTAGAACTTGAACTAAATAAATAAAATCTCCCGGTAAAGAACTTTACAACAACGCCGAAATGTGTGTAACAGCTACACACACAAACCGAAATCTTATACCCCATTGAAAATTCCCGCAGTCACAAACATACGCGCTTTATAATCGATTAACCAGCCGGCCTATTCAGCATGTTCAGGCGACGTAATTCTTGGCACTCACGCTAGCTCCGCCGGGTGATACAACTCCCCTATGTCATTTTTAAAATTGCACGAAATTCCAAACAACGGTTCCTATGCTCACGATGATTAAACTTTTGATATCAAATTTGGTATCAACTTTCGAAGGAAAGTGTATAGAAAATTATTATATTATTTTGCCATAAACTTATCAGACTCTGATTAAATGGGGATGGAACTAGTTGCGACTTTTTAATTTGGCTGTGTTTATTTATTTTATTTGCCTTCTGTTTCCGTTGAAAGTTTTAAAATTGTCTTGGTTATTTTAACTACCGGAACGTATGAACCTACATAGCTATCAGATTATTTTTTTTACCATTATGCACTCTCAACATTACAAGTTCTCCATAATTATAGGCTTATTTATCATGAGTATGTAATACATTGAGAACGTGTTATATTGAGAGTGCACATGGTGAATAAAATATTCAATCATATACTTACCATTATTTTGTTTATAAAAGTTCAAACATTAATATAGGTAAAGATAAAATCGCTGCGGTTTAAAGGTTATAGTTATATATTGACATATGATAGCATAAGTAAATAAATCAAAATTGTTTGCAATCATCATGATGTGCCGCCATGATGAAAAGTCAAGTAAGGGGCGTAAACACAATGGCTTCTAGAAGAATTGGTATGTAATCATGTTAACATTTCATTGTATTAGTTTAATGAAATGCGCAGAAATAAGACGCGTGATACTTTTGAACTATTATTATATATAGCATATTTGTGTTTTAATTGAAAAAGAACTTGATTGGGGTTGGTTGATATTTCATTTATTGGCAGTTTAAAAATAGGCTACCAGTATAAAACAGAGCTGATATCACAGGGTTTAATACAAAATATATACAAATTGCAAAAATGTAACGATAACAATTCATACAAAATACAAGGTGTATCAAAATGATTGGTATCAGTTTTGATGGTTATTGAAAAGCATGCTTCTTCCAAATGCAACATTGGCTCATCTTCAAATGACCATAATTGTCTTACGCCGGTGGAGTAAGACCATAAGATCAGCTCTGTCTGTCCATCCGTCCGTCCTTCAGTGTGAAATATCACATTCTCAAATTGTGTTTGTAGTCACTATTAAACAGGAATAAATGTAATCAAGTTGGTATCATTACTATCATTATGTGACGTTGTTGTTAAAGTTTGTACAACAGAAATATTATATTGGATTCTGTCTTACTTTTGATGTTATTGTTAATGGTTTTAATGCCTTTAAGTTTAGAAACCCCAGCAAAAATATACTGAAGACATTTTTGCATCATTTCAATGTGTTTACTTTAAAAGTGAGGGTGGATGGAAACCACACCCGATAGACATACTTCAACAGTAAGTTTTATATAGGTCTACGGCCTGAAGATCCCCAACCGATACGCCAAATCCTCATAGAAATATGTAACAGAAATAATCAGCCATTCCCCAATTATTTTTGTATGTGCAAGCCAAGTCATTTCATAATGTCTAATTTCAAATGTTTCACCAGATAACATGATAACATAAGATTCATAATCAGAAATAATTTCAAAAAAGACAATACGCATCACATGAATCTTTTATGGTTAAGGTAACATGTCGTTCTCATTGCACAAGACTTTAGGATTGTTTATGTTGGTCGTTTCTGCTAGTGTAAGGTCGTCCACATATTTCCAACGTTTAATTAACGACAAATTAACAACCATTTGGTAAAAATAATAGGACCATATTTTGTGCCCTGTGACACATTGCATAATAATAATAATACACAGACTTCGAGAGCGCTTTTTAATGAAAAGATAAAGCGCTATGGAAAAGGGAAATGCAAGATGGAGGTAACATTAGATGAATAGGTGAGTTCTTTTTGAATGTTTTGACATTGGCAGAGTCAATGTTTTCGGATCAGATAACTGACCCTGAAGCTTGACACACTATGTTTAAAGAGGAAGCTGCTTATTGATGAAACTATAGGGATCTTACCCCAGATTCGAAGATCTTATTTTGTTCAGTGTAATACAATTAAGTAAAAAGACCAAGGTACACCAACTTGACGTGGGGACACAAGTAAAATACAGACTAGACGGTACACAGAGGGGGACAAAAAACAAGTAGGTAAAGATCGATAGCCCAAAATTACCAATTCAGAGGCCCACAGAAGTGCCAAACCAGCAAAAACAACTGGAATTAATGGGAATACAAAAGCGCACAAGAACTAGTGATGAAAATCATTGTGCACACAAGCAGATACAATAAACCAAACCACCAATGTAGGCACAAAAATAGGCACAGTTCGATGGACAAATATTGTCAATTCCAGAGCCCACAGAAGTGTCAGGAAAACGGTACAAATGTACCCTGGACACAAACAAAACAAAACAGAAAAAACGACGTTTCGAGCAGATAAACTGCTCTTCTTCAGGGACAGACAACCATACAATTAAGTAATTTCAACAAAACACGATTATTCTAAAGATTATCCTGGTTGCCGAAACTTCTTTTCAAAGGCTAAGACTCTGATTCTCCCGATCTTGACAATTACTTGATTGTAGTAAAACTGAGAGACAATACATCGCGTGCCGTGTGCACAATGTACAGATGGTCGTATTCTTATCATGTTATATGTCAGGGCTCCGACATAGTAACTCTGGGCTCCGATAGTAACTCGGGCCCGAATTTTAAAATCAACAAAATGTATGTCTAGTTAGTTATGCACACAAAGGTAATGTAATTTTATGGGGTTAATTTCTTTTAAGCCCAGTATCAATTCACGCTAGGGTTCTTCGTTTTTGTTTGTTGTAATATTTTGATTGTTTCTAATTATATTATGCAGGAACTTGATTATATTCATCTACTCTGCAATCATGTCTGTGATACAGAGGACAGCACTGGGGAGAGTGGCCGAGATTGGTGCTCTCTATGACGTCAGAACGGAAAGTTTTCTGGTAAGAAATGATTGAATTTTTACAAATTAGAAATATGATAGACAGTACGGTGACGAAATAAACAATATTTTGTGGCCGGGCGTATCGTTCAAGTACGGTTGATAGTCGTTTTGTTGTTGTTGTTGTTGTTGTTGTTGTTATTTTGTTTTGTTTTTATCACCAAAATCATAAATAAATTACATTGTTGCTGCAAATTTTCCAGCTGTGTTCGCTCGCTATAACTTGTGGTCAAAACTTGTGATTTTTTATAGAGTCATTCTAACAATTCTACCTGCACCCTCATACAGGGTGTCCCAGAATGATTTGTACCGGGAAAGTTGTATTTTGTTCGGTATGAAGGGCATTACTATTGGTAGTATTGTTTTAAATTCTAAACTTTACATATATTTAGCTTTCTTGGAAATTTTAGATTTTAGAAATTGGGCGTTTCTAATAGAAGTTACAGGATATTGCGTAAAAATGGTGAATTCCAAGTTTTGACTAAACTACCTATTTTGAAAACCTGTAAAATTACTAACCGTTCAGCACAAAGTTATGTGGAAAATGTTATGCAGTATATTTCGTCGGCCGTATCACAATACTGACGTATTTGTAAAATACGCATTTCGAGAAAATCGAACTTGAAAATCTAGCGATTTTCATTTGCTGCATAATCTTGATTAAAATATTATTGTCGATTAAAACCAGGTTAACAGTAATGTAAATATACCACAATTATTTTCAATATAATTCACTTATCACTATCAGATCATAACTTATTCTGCAAAAAATCAATTTTAAATAAAATACGTCACTATGCGGAAAGGACTAATGTCAATTTCGTCATTCAAATGATGTTGCGCAAATACGTCAGTATGTGATACAGTTGCGCAAATACGTCAGTATGTGAAAAGGAAAAAACAGCAATTTTGCCGTGCAATGACAGAGTCGCGTAAATACGTCAGTATGTGAAACGGCAAATTCTGCAAATTGCAGATACGATATACTGGGCTTGCGCGGTATAGGTGATCGGCAAATACGTCGTTATGTGATGCAGACATTTCAAGGTTTTGTAAATACGACATAATTAAATTAATTAATATCTTACTAATTGAGCAACTTTGAGGCATGGTTTTTGGTGAATATATAGAGTAGAACATAACAAACTAATATACCAATTTTCTCAAAAATGTTAAAAAAGTCGAATACGTCAGTATGTGATACGGCCGACAATTTGTTGTGTCCTGTTCTTACTACTACTAAACAGTCGATATCTATCGATTATTTATGATGTTACGAAGCAATCCTTCTATGGAATAAAGGATTTGTTACGCTTGAGTGACCTTAAACCATTCTTTCTTTGGAGGCAGTTTTGAAGACAAATATTGCAGTGTGTGAGTTTCATCATTTGAAATGCCGGCAGAGATGGATTTTTCATAAAAGTATAGAGATGTTGTTTGAGATATTGATTCTATTTAGAGAGAGAGAGAGAGGGGGAGAGAGAGAGAGAGAGAGAGAGAGAGAGAGAGAGAGAGGGGGAGAGAGAGAAAAAAGAGAGTGAGAGAGAGAAGAGAGAGAAAGAGAGTAATGTCGGGTGTGTATGCTTACGATATTTACATACTGATATAGGCCTAATGCACTTTAATTGAAATTCTACTTCTGGCAGCCATTTTGGACACCATATTATTATTATTATTATTATTACAGGACATTTCTATAGCGCTCTACAGATAACACAGCGCTTTTGCTCCAACACAAAATACACAAGAAAAAAACAATATAAAAAACAACAACAAGAAATTACTGATTTGGAAAAAGATACGTCTTCAGAAGACGTTTAAAAGCAGCCACAGATTCCGCTTCTCTGACATAAACAGGGAGCTTGTTCCAGTGCTGGGGCCCGAAAACGGTGAAACAGCAATCCCCGGCTCTTTACTGGAGCGAACTGTATAGAGCCTTGTTTTGTCAGATGATGAGCGAAGCCTGCGACTGCTTCTAGATGAATCTGGATGATTATAAAACGTGACAAGATCTTGTAGATATGCCGGAGCAGTACCTGATATGCAGTTGTATATGTGCAACATGATTTTGAAATTAATTCTTTCTTTCACCGGGAGCCAATGGAGGGTATTCAACAAATCGGCAGAGCACCTGTCTCGTCCACATGCGAAGATCAGCCTGGCTGCCTTATTTTGGAGACGCTGCAGCCGTTTTAGGTCCATTTCACGGGCACCATACATGAGGGAGTTGGCATAGTCTATGCGAGACAAGACAAGTGCTCTGACGGCATGATGACACGCATCCTGACTGAGAAAACGTCGTATCCGCCATAAGTTACGGATGTGAAAGTTGAGTGTTTTACAAAGATTGCTAATATGGGAAGACATATTAAGAGCTCCATCAAAAACAACACCTAAGTTCTTAACATTGGCAGATGGTTTGATTGAGTGGTTACCCAAGCTCAGCTCAATGACGGGAAGCTTATTGAGAGCTCTATTGGTGGCAATGATGAAAAATTCCGTTTTGTCCTGATTGAGCTGCGGCCATCTTTAATTGAAACATGCAATTGTTTCAAAACTGACAAAAGTGTGTTTCTGGTGACCGAACACATACAGCCTGTCTCAAAAAAAATGTGCAAGTGAATAGCGCCCTCTATGGCAATTAGAGAATACCGTTGTGACATAATGATTACATCAACTTTACGGGCGCAATCTTAGCTGTCAAATGCCGTTTGTTCTGTTCAATTTGCTTGTTCCCATTTCGAGATATGTTTATTTAACAACGAAAGGGTAAAATCACAATTGTGCCACTTTTACTAGATAAGAGAGCTGTACATGTAAATCAATGATAGCTGATGTTGATGCGTCTAATGCACTCCTCCTTTCGGGGCGCATGCATTAGACACATCAACATCAGCACGCGTTTTGTCTAATATCGATATCTCTCCCAACAAGTAATACGCATTCATTAACCTATAACATATTTGAGTCCGCAATATTTGTTTGTCTTTTAATATGCCTTAAGTAACTGAGAGAACAGCATTTACCATGATAAAATCATTGACATACACATGTATTTAATTTTTACAGCAGAATGTGAAATATTTATTTATCTTTTAATCTCTTTTAAATGGAAAAAAGAATCATCATTCCTGCATCATGATAAAACAGTAAAAACAGTAAAAAATGTTGTATTGTGTAATTGATGCATTCTTTTGATTTCACGAAGGAAGTCTTGATAAACTTGATGCTGTCCGTGTTACAATTAAAGCCCTCTTTCCTAGTAAAAGTGGCACAATTGTGATTTTACACTTACGTCTTTAACCAAACATATCTCGAGATTAAAACAAGCAAATTGAACAGAACAAACGGCATTTGAGAGGTGAGACTACCACCTTGACGTTGATGTAAACATTTTGTCACAACGGTATTTTTAACTGCCAGAGAGGGCGCTTTTCACTTGCACATTTTTTTGAGACAGGCTGTATATCTAGTCATTTCAGGTGTATGTTTGCGATTTACATATTGATATAATGCATTTTGATTGAAAATCTACTTCTGACAGCCATTTTGGACATCATATTGGCAGCCATCTTGAATTTCAAATATGCAAATAATTCCAAACTGGCAAAAATGTGTTCCTTGTCACCATACATACATCCCACTGCTGTAGTGCAAGTATGGGCTGTTATTCAATGAATTTGAGCTAAAAGGTCTCAAAAATAGGTTAAAATATGTCGGCCAATTTTCAAATGGGTACATACGAGTATTACATAAAAATCACATTTTTAGCAACTTGAACAACTAAGACAGACCTAGAATTTTTAGCCGAAAATGAATTTTGCCTATACTTTTGTACATAGCCAGAATTTCCAAAATTTGCATGGGCGCCCTCACATTATGACGTCTTTTGCGGAATTCCTCAGTAAAGAATCATCTTTCGTCTCAAAGTACAACGACCAAATTCAGGGATTTCAAAAGGAATTCAACCAAATAAAATCTATCAAATTATGTAAAAGCAAAGGAATCATCTATATTGGACGAAAAGATTACCTCACCGTGGATGGCAAAGAACATGTGTACGTTGGTCCAAGTGATAGCAAGAATTTCTTTGACAAAAATGACCAAGTGTCTTGTTATGATAGTTGGATAGAACATCCCATGGGACATCTGAAAAGTGAAGTCTTGAGTGTCGTGAGCGGTGGAGCGTGACATCAGAGGTCAATGACCTCAAATTTGACCGTAGTCCTATATAATTCGTTTTATGCATTCCATTTATTAATAACAGCATTGATTTTCACATTTTTGGTGTCTAATGAAAGATATTGAAATTATCTATCAAAGAAAATCAATATCAATGATATATAACAATGTTTCGACCCTAATTTTGAGGCAAAAATGTCTACCGAGAAGACCGTTAAGTGGTTTAGTTCCAATTTAAAGGACAGGACTGAACAAGTTTCATTTCTGATTCACTCGCTGTTATCCCTAGAACTACGAAGGAGGGAATTGCTCCAACCCCTCTCAATCTGTCATAAGAAAACGTGTATGTTTATGCACAAACGACCTGAGCTAATCGTAGATCCATCCTTTGCGCTCATTTTAGTCATGATATTTTTTACCCCAGCACCCTTCCCGGGGGTAGGACCGGCCATCAAAAATAACCATGGGGGAGGGGAAGGTTGGTGAAGCACGCCATTTTTTTGCTCTTGTACAATTATTTCAAGAGCTACTGACTTTTTACAAGTTAGGTTGAAATGGTCATTTCCTTTTATATTTAGGAGCAAATTTGGTGAAAATCGCATGTTCCTAGAATTTTAGCCGAAAATAAATTTTGCCTATACTTTTGTACATAGCCAGAATTTCCAAAATTTGCATGGGCGCCCTCACATTATGACGTCTCTTGCGGAATTCCTCAGTAAAGAATCATCTTTCGCCTCAAAGTACAACGACCAAATTCAGGGATTTCAAAAGGAATTCAACAAAATAAAATCTATCAAATAGGTCAATGACCTCAAATTTGACCCGTTGTCCTATATAATTCGTTTTATACATGCCATTTATTAACAACAGCATTGATTTTCACCTTTTTGGTGTCTAATGAAAGATATTGAAATTATCTATCAAAAACAAAAAAATCAATATCAATGATATTTAACAATGTTTCAACCCTAATTTTGAGCCAACAATGTCAAAATTTAGCATTTTTACCCATATTTTGCAAATTGACCTGACATAAAACGTGCATTATTTAAACATTTATACTCAAAAACTGACCCATTATGTTCACAAAAAGATGACTAAAAACAATGACCAAGGGGGTTTTTGGAGGCAGGTATTTCTGGGACCCTACTGCATTGAGGTTTTGAAATCCTCTTGACTGCACATTGGCCAGCGGTGAGGGCGCTTTTTTTTTCAAAATGGCCGGCAAAATCACAAAAATCAACATAACTAGGCCAGTGAAGCTCCTAGCAGCATAATAATTATGATGTCTACACCCATGTTTTCATGGTCAAGGAATCCAATAGTATCACCTACAACAACATGGGACCTAAATTTCCAAGATGGCTGCCAAATTTCAAAATGGCCGACATTGAAAATGAAAATTACCTATATCTCAGTCCTTGAAGATCCCCAATAAAATCAATAAGAACAGCCCAGGACACACAGTCCCAAGATGGCTGTCACTGAATTTCAAAACGGTTGCCATTTAAGTCAATTTGGCCTATATCCTAGTCGTTGAATCTCTAAGGAGCATGTCTCTGGTGCATATGCCGTGTTTTCGGGATCAAGGATTCCAGCAAATACATTGAGGTTTTGAAATCCGTTTGCCTTTACATAGGTGCTGTCCACTACTGATATTGGTGTTGATGAAGTAGCTTCCAATTGCTGATTAATGCTTAGCTTGCTTTCAACTGCTGATATCCGTGTTGGTGAAGCCCTGTTGCTGATCGGTGCTGGGTTAGCCATCTATCATTGCCTACTGGTGTCAATGGCGTTTATGAAGTAGCTCTCTATTGTTGACAGGTGTTGGTGTATCTACTGCTGATATTGTTGTTGATGAAGCAGCTTTCAATTGCTGATTGTTGCTGGGTTAGCCATCTACTACTGATATTGGTGTTGAAGAAGTAAATACATGTTGGTGGTTGGGGTTGATGAAGAAGCTTTCAATTGTTCATAGGTGCTAAGATTGGTGATAGATGGCTAACCCAGCACCAATCGGCAATAGAGCTTCACCAACACTGATATCAGCAGTTGAAAGCAAACTTAGCAACAATCAGCAATTTGAAGCTACTTCATCAACACCAATATCAGTAGTTGACAGATATATTTGCAACAATCGACAATTGGGAGCTACTATATCAACACCAATATTTATTTTATTTTATTCATTTTATTATTTTATTTATTTTATTTATTTTATTTATTTTATTTATTTTATTTATTTTATTTATTTTATTTATTTTATTTATTTTATTTATTTTATTTATTTTATGTATTTTATTTATTTTATTTATTTTATTTATTTTATTTATTTTATTTATTTTATTTATTTTATTTATTTTATTTATTTTATTTATTTTATTTATTTTATTTATTTTATTTATTTTATTTATTTTATTTATTTTATTTATTTTATTTATATATAGTATTGCACATAAGTTACATCAAAAATTACACAACATTTTGAAAGGAACACTTGTTTTAAAAAGTCCAGTAAATGGCTGGAGCGAACAGGTGCCAGGCACCTCAAAGACCGCCCCACCAAAACCAAAAAAAGAAGGGAAGGGAAATATAAATTATAGGGGGAAAATGCAGGTAAGTTACATTTGCCTGCAATTTGGACAATTACAAAAAGAGGTCCAAGTGCAAACAAAAGTTGCATCAAAGTTGCGAGCAAATTTGGACTGTTAAAACTCCAAAACTTGTTGCTTAAATGAAGCAACAAGATTTGCAGATCTGATAATACTAGGGAGCTGGTTCCAAATGGGCACTATTTGCTGAAAAAAGCCCATCTTGTGGCCCTCAGTTTTAGAAAGCTGATTTACCAGCAACAAAGCATCAGAGGAAAATCTGGTGGTGGGACGGTCTTTGTTAATACCATTAAAAACTACATAATCATCTAGATTGATGTCATACAGGGTGTCCCAGAATGATTTATACCGAGAAAGATGGAATGTTTTAGGTATAAACGGCATTTCTATTGGTCATATTGTTTTGCATTTTAGTTCTACATATATTTAGCTTTCTCAGATTTTTTAGATTTAAAAAATTGGACGTTTCTATTAGAAGTTTGAGAGGATTGCGTAAAAATGGTGAATTACAGGTTTTGACAAAGCAACCTATTTTGAAAATCTGTAAAATTACTAACCGTTCAGCACAAAGTAATGTTATACAGTATATTGATGTGTCCTGTTCTTACTTTCTACTAAATAGTCGATATCTATCATTTATTCATGATGTTACGAAGCAATCATTGTATGGAATAAAGTATTTGCTAAGTTTGAGTGACCTTAAACTATTCTGTCTTTGGCGGCAGTTTTGAAGACTATTATTGAGGTGTGTGAGTTTCATCATTTGAAATGCCGGCAGATATGGATTTTTCATAAAAGTATAGAGAAGGTTCGTCCTTAGTGTCACAGCATGCATTTATGTCCACAGTATATGGGCAAACCCACAGCTACGTAACGAAGAAGATTAAAATTTACTGCGGAGGATGCTTGAGGAAGTTATATCCTCTGTAATAATGACATTTTGGGTAAAATTGTGGTAAAAATCACATAAAAAGTATGTTTTTCAACCTAAATATCTGATGTCATATTGAAATGTTTCACTTAATCCCATATCACGAATTATTTAGCATTGTAAGCTCTACATCTGTGCCAAATTTGGTGTATTTCTAGTCAAAGAGTGTAGGATTTCTCCAATATATTGCACAGTGAGGCTGGACGATGGTGATAAAGTATCCATGAGTTATGATGCCTTTGCACTGTAAATTACACACATGCAGTTTTCGTCCATTTTCAGTAATAGCAATGTCACGCCAAAACGAATCAAGCTATTTCCATGAAAGTCACAGAATAAGTAGGAGACATGTGTGGCATTGTATTGCACTTATTAAAATTAGATACACTGTTGACTATATATTTTTGATATTTTGTTCAAACACGGTATAAATCATTCTGGGACACCCTGTATAATCACAGATTGCATTTGAAAAATATATTGAGATCAACATATTCTCTTCTAAAACTTAATGGAAGAAGAGTTAGCTCTGTTAACCTTTCTTTGTGCTCAGCCTCGGGATAATCTAAAATGAATTTAGTTGCCCTTCTCTGGACCCCCTCAACTTTCTGGATGTTGCGCTTTGAGGTACCACTCCAGCGGGGACTGCAATATTCCAAATCACTACGAACCAAGGCTGAGTACAAAGTCCTGGATACATTACGAGGGTCATTGAAGCCAATGGTGCGTCTAATCATACCAAGTTTTTTGTTACACTTTATAACAACCCTGTTAATGTGATCATCCCAAGTGAAAGACGAGGATATATGTGTCCATCCATATCAAAACGATGCACTTGTCGGCTGCTACATGTGTCTCATTTTACATTATAGCTAGGAATAAATACCAGGCTCATCTCAAGTGGAGGTCACCTCAAATCATACCGAAGTCACTTGATTTAAGAATACAGAGAACATATTCCTAAACCATGTGACCTGGGGATGATTTGAAGTGACCTCTGCTTGAGATGAGTCTGGTTTATTCCTAGCTCTTAACTGTGAAATGAGACACATGTAGCAGCCGACAAGTGCATCATTTTGATATGGATGTACACATATCAAGACCAAGATCTTGGAATGGAACTAACACGGTCTAGAACGGCAACATTCATTTTATAATCATGATGAATTGCATTCCTACGTCTGGTGATTGATATGATCTGGCATTTAGAGGGATGAAAATGGAGATCCCAAGTTTTGCTCCAGTTAAATAATGCATCAATAATACTTTGGAGCATGTGACAATCAGAGACATCACAGATGTTTTTATAACATTTAGAGTCATCTGCAAACAAAGCTAAAGAAGAATTCTGGGCATGTCGTTTATGTATAAAAGAAACAGCATAGGCCCCAATATTGATCCTTGGGGTACCCCTGAAACAACTGGAAGCCAGTCGGAATTAATCCCATCAATAACAACCCTCTGCCCCCTCCCTGTTAAATAAGCGCGAAACCAATTGAGGAGGTCAGAATGAAAGCCAAAAGATTGCAATTTGTGAAGCAACAAGCTATGACAAACACTGTCAAAAGTTTTCGAGAAATCAAGATAGATCATATCAACTTGCCCAGCGTTGTCCAGAGTAGATCTGACTTCATGAAAAACTGATAAAAGCTGTGTCACAGTGGACAGTGGAGCGACCCTTGATAAAACCGTGCTGCAGATGGTATAATTGGTCTTTAATTGCGGAGAACACTTGATCAAAAATAGTTCTCTCCGTCACTTTTGCACATATACACAATAATGACACAGGGCTATAATTTTCAGCACGTTGCCTGTCAGATTTTTTTTTAAACAGGAACAACATTGGCTTTTAACCAGACCTCAGGCATAATAACTGAACTCAAAGATAAGTTAAAAATGTGGCACAAAGGAAAAACAATTTCATGAGCGCATTCTTTCAAGACCCTGGGAGATATCCCATCAGGGCCAATAGCTTTAAAAACATTTAAATTGCAAAAGATCTTGAGCACATCACATTCGTTGATCTGAATATTACCCAGTGAAGAATGTTGAAACCCATGTATCTTTGGCAACTGTGTGTTGGAAGTTGGCTGAGTAAAAACAGAATAAAAATAGTTGTTAAAAAGAGAAGCTTTTTCTCTAGCTGATAACTTTTGGAAGAGATTTGGATTTTGTTTTTGATCTAAAAAATGACTAGAATCTCTTGGTGTTATCAACAACACTTTCACCAAGACTATCAATATACTCATTAAACTTGACAGAGAGCATATTTTTCAAACGATTACGTAACTTCTGAAAATTGGCCCAGTGGCTAGAGAGATTTGATTTTTTAGCACGCCTCCACGCAGTTTCCTTTTTGTTTTGAAGATGCCAAACTTCTGCATCAATCCACGCTGTAGCAGTAGATAGCTACCTTAGCGCCAATGAACAATAGTATTGAAAGCTACTTAATCAACAACAATCAGCAGTTGGAAGCTACTTCATATACCAATATCAACAGTAGATAGCTAACCCAGCAGCAATCTGCAGTATACATATCAGCAGTAGATGGATACATTAGAGCTAATGAACAATTGAAAACTTATTCATCAACACCAATATCAACAGTAGGTAGCTACCTTAGCGCCAATGAAAAAATTGAAAGCTACTTCATCAACACAATCAGCAAAAGGAAGCTACTTCATCAACACCAATATCAGCAGTAGATGGCTAACACAGCAACAAGCAGCAATTGGTAGCTACTTCTTCAACACCAATATTAGAAGTAGATGGCTACTTTAGCGCCAATGAACATTTACTTCGAATGGAAGCTGCTTCATCAACACCATTCAGCAATAGGAAGTTACTTCATCAACGCCAATATCAACAGTAGATAGCTAAACCCAGCAACAATCAGCAATTGGTAGCTACATTATCATCAGCAATATCTGAAACCTTAAAAACAACCAGCAATTGGGAGCTACTGCACCAACATCATTATCACCAGTACAGTAAACCCAGCACCAATAAGCAACTGGGAGCTATACGTCATCAAGCTACTCTTAGCTAGTGTTTCACTTTTTTTCGTCTGAAGAATCTCCTGTAATTAATCCTTTTAGCTCCTAAATCCTAAAAGCTCCTGCAAGAAATAAATACTAAAAAAGCAAGTGGACCAGATGGCATACCTTCACATGTGCTAAAAGAGCTAAGTGAAGAGCTGGCCCCTGTCATATGTCATATCTTCCAGCAGTCACTTGACACAGGTGACCTGCCGTAAGACTGGCTCACAGCCAATATAACTGCCATATACAAAAAGGGAAAGAAATGTAAACCGGCAAACTACCGTCCAGTATCTTTAACCTCTGTCACATGTAAACTCATTGAACATATTATTTTTCGTCACATTATGTCTCATGTTGAAAAGCATCATATTTTGTCCACTTTTCAGCATGGTTTCAGATCTGGTCATTCATGTGATCGTGAATCACAACTACTCATCACAATTGAAGATCTTGCTCACAACTTAGACCAAAAGCACCAAACTGACCTCCAAATATTAGATTTCCAGAAAGCATTCGATGTTGTACCCCACCAGAGGCTGTTGCAGAAGTTGGATTTTTATGGAGTGCGCGGCAGCCTCCTGGCATGGATTAACAAATGGTTGACAACAAGAACGCAAAGAGTTGTGGTGGACGGTGAAACATCGGACCCAGCAAATGTTAAATCAGGAGTTCCTCAAGGAACGGTATTGGGTCCTTTAATGTTCCTCCTATATATTAATGATATTGCAGACCACATCGATAGTTTAACAAAAATACGATTGTTCGCTGACGACTGTCTTCTATACAGAGTCATTCACACATCTCAAGATACATATATTCTGCAGAAGGACTTGACATCTCTTTGTAATTGGGCTGAAAAATGGCAAATGCGCTTCAATACAGCTAAATGTAAGACACTCAGAATCACAACCAAGAAAAATCCCCTCATTAGTACATATACTATGTGCAATGATGAACTGGAATATGTCTCTCACCATCCGTACCTTGGAGTAAACATTTCGCATAATTTAAAATGGAGCATCCACATTAACAACATCATAGCTAAGGCAAACAAAGCTCTCTGGTTCTTGCGTAGAAATCTTTGGAGATGTCCGCAGAAGGTAAAGGAACAGCTATACTTCATGCTTGTAAGACCTCATCTAGAATATGCCTGTGCTGTATGGGACCCTTTTACATCATCGGATATCCATCGTCTTGAGATGATACAGCACAGAGTAGCGCGCTTTGTCACAAAGAACAAATCCTCAATAAATTGCAATGGCCTACACTGGAAGAAAGAAGGAAACAAGCCCGGCTTACCACTATGTTTAAAATACAACATGAATCGGAAGGAAACAAGCCCGGCTTACCACTATGTTTAAAATACAACATGAATCGCTTGCAATTCCAAAACCAGACTACGTCCAACGTCAGGTTGATAACAACACTAGGCAATACCATCCAGCTAAATACAGAGTTATGAGAACCAGAATCAACAGTTACAAATTCAGTTTATGGCCACGTACAATAGTTCAATGGAATGATCTCTCACCAAACACTCTCAACATCACCAATATTTCAGCTTTCAAAACAGCTTTAAGTAACAACTAAGATTATAGTGTCTATATGTTTATGTGTTTTTCATTCAATGCCACCGCACTGTTTCTCAATTAGATATTGCTTCGGCAACGTTTTTGAGTATAAGATGTAGATGTTTACAAATAGAGTTACTGCATATGATTAGATTACTTGTTTATCTTGAAGTTGGGACATCGACTGTTCAGTGCCCAAGTGGGTACGTGCAATAGATGCCATGTGTAGCTGCCAGGTGTATGTGAGTACAATATACAATGTATTGCCAAATGTTCACAGGACAGCTATTGCACTTACCCAATTCTGGCATTTGTCGACATGTTTATCAGGAGTAGTAGTACTACTTAGGCATTGATACTTCTTGTGTTTAAGCAAACATGTCGTTGATTATTTATGGTCTCATTATTGATGCCATTTTGAAAAGGCGCCCTCACCGCCTCACCCACCGTTGGCCAATGTGAAGGCAAACGGAATTCAAATCCTCAATGTATCAGAGACATGTTTCTTAGAGCTTCAACGACTGAGATATAGGCCAGATTGATTTAAATGGCAACCACTTTGAAATTCAGTGGCAGCCATCTTGGAACTTTGTGTCCTGGACTGTTCTTAGGGATTTTATTGGACTCCTTGACCCTGTAAACATGGGTATAGACATCAAAATTATGCTTGCAGGAGCTTCAAGGACTGAGAAATAGGTAATTGCATTTTCAATGTCAGCCATTTTGAAATTTTGGCAGCCATCTTAGAAATTTAGATCCCATGTTGTTGTAGATGATGCATTTGGATTCCTTGACCCTGAAAACATGGGTTTAGACATCATAATTATGCTGCTGGCCTAGTTATGTTGATTATTGTGATTTTGCCGGGCATTTTGAAAAAAAGCGCCCTCACCGCCGTACTCACCGCTGGCCAATGTGCAGGCAAGCGGATGTCAACACCTCAATGCCAAAGATCTCCAAATATCCACCTAAAGGAGAGGGAGGGGTTGGCATAGCCCACAGTCTATATGTGCAAAAAACCTCTTACATAGGAAATTTAAGAGGTCATTGCACTTTAAATGTCCTTGCCCAAAAACAACTTTACCCACACACATAATTTTTGGTTATCTTTTTGTGAACATAATGGGTCAGTTTTTGAGTATAAATGTTTTAGTAATACACCCACACTTTTTAGGAAATTATAAGTTTTATGTCAGGTCAATTTGCAAAATATGGGTAAAAATGCTAAATTTCATTGATATTGATTTTGTTTGATAGATAATTTCCATATCTTTCATTAGACACCAAAAATGTGAAAAACAAGGCTTTTGTTAATAGATGGCATGCAGAAAACCATTTATACAGGAAAACGGGTCAAATTTGAGGTCATTGACCTCTGATGTCACGCTCCACCGCTCACGACACTCAAGACTTCACTTTTCAGATGTCCCATGGGATGTTCTATCCAACTATCATAACAAGACACCTGGTCATTTTTGTCAACGAATTTCTTGCTATCTCTTGGACCACGTGTTCTACAAGACTGCCGGTGCAATGACAAGGATAGTCATGACAAGAATCAAGACTTTTTTTGCGACTACAGAAAACGTATGCAAAGGATACAAAATATAAATTTATCGTTGTAGACGAAGAAATGCGAAATAATATTTGGCCAGCTGGCAAAGCGACGGCAAGTGTTCATACATTCTTTGACGGTGCACTAACATCAAAGGATCAACTCACACAAGACTTAGCAATCGAAGATGATATTACGAAGAAGTGTGCACAAGTCATGTTAATAATAACAGAAAAGAAGCAAATGATACGGCGACCATAGAGATCTACACGACAATGAAGAATGTGTCGCTGAAGCATCTATCCTTAGAATTGATGACATTTTTGAGAACTTTGAAGAAGAAGAATATAGTTTCAAAGCTAAGCTGCAAACATTGCTGAAGAAAGTAAGATCGGATGATGAAGACTGTTCGTCTCTTGCAGAATTCCGCAGTTAAGACTCATCTATCGTCTAAAAGTGCAACTACCAAATTCAGAGATTTCAAAAGGAATTCAACAAAATAAAATTAAATAATGTAAAAGCAATTAAGGAATCCTTAATATATATTGGACGAAATGTATGACCTCACCGTGGATGACAAAGAACATGTGTACGTGTTCTACAAGACTGCCGATGAAGATGACAAGGATAGTCATGACAAGAATCAAGAGTTCTTTTTGCTACTACATAAAACGTATGTAAAGGATAAAAATATCAATTTATCGTTGTAGACCAAGAAATGCGAAAAGATCTTTGGCCAGCTGGCAAAGCAACGGCAATGAAAATTTTTAGACGGTGATCTAACATCAAATGACCTACATTCGAAAAGAGACCAAGACTTGAATATGTGTCTGATCAAAATAAAATGTTCAGTCTCCCAACAAATTCGTCCAAGCAACTTAGCACGTGTCAAGCTTGAATGTCCACATGCTCTGCCCACCAATGGTGCGTGTGTAGGCAACCTAGTCTTCTGGATGTGTTCCAAATGCAAACAGGTGGTTGAATATTACAACAAATCAAATTGCTTTTACTGTAAATGCGGAAAATCTGATCCAAGAAATTCACTCTTTCGCTGCAATGAGACGGACCATGGCATGAACTATGTAAAGTATCCAGATAATGTTCGAACTAAGCAGTTGTCACTACATATTGCGACACTAGAGAACAACATATTGATCCTCGGTGAAACAGGAATTGTAAAATCTACACGGATCAAAGGTTTTATCAACTACCTGTGCTTTGCTGATTTAGAAGAAGCGATCAATTATTCTAAGGAGTTCCATGTTCTCATATCATCCAGTTTCACATTCACACAAGATGAAAAGCAAAAGGAGATACTGATTGGAGAGAGAGACGCCACTGAGAACATAGAAGCTGGATACTCTGCTACCAAAGAGCCTCGTTCTTATATCTGCAATGTAGGTGATCAGATAGTTCGCTTGATTGATACGCCACGAGTAGGGGACAGTGATGGTATAGAGCAAGACAAGAAAAACTTTGACAACATACTGTCATACCTGACTCACTACGATGATATCTTTGCTGTGTGCATACTTCTTACGCCGAATAACTCAAGTCTTACACCAGTGTTCCGCTTTTGTATCCAAGAGCTTTTGGCTCATCTGAATTCCTCTTCTGTTTTGTCTTCTGTTTCGCAAACGCTCGAGCAACATTCTACATGTACCAGCATGGAGACACATTGCCTGCCCTCAATAGAGAGCTCGACAAAAGAAAAGTCGGGTTTAAAGCTACAGGACGCAACTGCTTCTGCTTTGACAATGAAGCATTTCGCTTTTTGACTTGTTTAAAAAATGGGGTAAATTTCAACCAAAGAGATATAGACACATATGCTCGTCGTCCATAGGGAATAGATTCAATTTTGCCAGCCACTCTTCACACGATTTTTTCAAAACTTTGGATCCGTTTTTGTCAGTCGCTTTTGTCACGAGATTTCCCCATAAATTAGGTGTCATTTTTTGCTGAAAGTACTCGATTTTTCAGCAAATTCGGTGTCATTTTGTATATGCTTTTTTACAGGAATTTTCCGATACTGGCTTAAAAATTTGACGCCTTTGAAAATAAAAAGAAATTGATTTAGAAATTTTGTGCTTTTGAAAAAGCGGATGAAATAAAATGGATCAAACTTTAACATCTTCATCGCTTCGGGAATTGAAGCGTATTGCGAAAGAACGTAGGTACAGAGGATACTTGCGTATGACGAGGGGTCAAGTTCTTGATCTCCTTTCAGAGCCGCCCCCCCCCCCTCCACGAGTTACGCTTTAGGAACTGAAACGCAGAGCGAAAGAAAATGACGTGAGAGGGTACTCTAAAATGACTAAGCTTCAGCTCGAAGAATTGCTCAGGGAGATTAAAGAAATACAATTAAACTAGCAGTACGTACTTTTGTCCAGGAAGGCAGTGCTAATGAAACCACATAAAAATGCAAGCTCAATAGAACTGTGTTTAAATTATAAACAGCATACTTATACTGGCTGTGACTGCAAATGTTCAAATATATTTGTTCCATTATCCCGAGTTGGTTTTATAGTTTACTGTTAACTGCTTTGTTTGTTCTGTATGCTCATGTTATTGAGTAGCAAGGTACAACAATATGTGTGTTGAACTCTAGGTTTTTTGTTTGACCTTTGTAAGGTGTTGTGATTGCTAGAGCATTATATTCAGGTCATTGAATTCAGTGATTGCTAGGCATTATATTCGGGTCATTGAATTAAATGGTGGATTTTTTTATATTTTATGTAATTTTACCGTGACTGGATATTAGAATTGTTTGTTATTTAATAACAAATTATTTAACTACTGTTTAAACTGATTTGGTGTGTATAGTTAGTATTTGGTATGTAATAGAAGGTATATAAAAATATTTCTTCTTATTTTCATGCCTCCCTGTGTGGCGTAGCTGGGTAACATGTTGGCCGAGTTCATAAGTTAACCAGCTAAAAACTCAGCCACTCCCCCTCGTTGACGTCAATGACGCTTCCTATTGATAAAAGTGCTATGTCTGCGAAGACATAGGCTCTCTTCTTCAGTGGTCTATGCTTTCTCAGACATAGTTGTTTTTCCAGGAAACTGGTTTTGCCAAAATTTTTGACTCTAGAAAGCAGATTTCCAGGTTCGAATCCCATTGGGGTCAAATTTTTTACTATCAAAAAATCATCCTAACTTGGATTAGAATGATTTTACTTCATTTGAAAAAAAAAAAGTTCAACAATTTTTTTTTTTTTTCCACCGCTACTGTTTGGAGTAATAAAAAAGCAATTTAAATTTACGGTGTACAAAAAAAGAAAAAGTGGACATTTTCGAAAAGAAATGGGGAAAATGGTAATCCAAGCGGTATTTGTATTTGGTACTATGACAACGGGCAAAAAGAGGCTGAATTAAAATTTGAAGAAGTTCCGGTATATTTTACATGTTGGTGTAAAATGGATGTAAAAAAGCTGAAGGGCGTTACACAAAGATTATAATCCAAGAGGTCCGTGGACAACCTATACGATTACAACCTCTGAAGTTGGTTAAATCTTCAACAAATTTTGAACATAAAAAAAATCCTATGGTGATCACAATAGGAATTTTTTAATGACTCGTTGGCTTGGAGGCAGTTTGTCAACCCCTGTAATCTGCTCAAATGCTTATCGCTATCGGAATAGACTTTCTTAAATTTCGACAGCCGTCATGGTACACGCCACACCAATGTACATTCCAATCATTATTATTAAGACTGCTGATTTTGTTCTCATTCCTTTCAATTCTTTCCCTATGCCATTTTAGACTATTTTTCTTGGTGGCTTCCAGCGTACTTACTACTTTGGCCAGATCTTCATCTGGGTTTTGCATTTTCAGATCTTTGTCTGAGTTTTGATTTTTATTCGCCATTTCCTTTATTTCAAATAAAAATTTTTTTTTTTACTTCCACACAATCAAATTAAATTCTAGCTTTTGTTTACTTCCTGGTGGCCGCCTCCGAAGCCAACGAACCCATGTTGTTGCTGAGGGACTTTAGCGTCTCTTTTCCCGCGCTCCATCCTGACTTTTTCGGCTTCTGCGCGAATCGCTCTTGCTCTGTCAGCATTTGATTTGATCAGGGCTGCGCGAGTTCTATGCTTTATATCAGCCTTATGACCTCTATAGTTCTCCAACTCCCGCCGAATGTGGTGGAAGTCTTCGTTGCTGACCAGTCCGTCTTCAAGGGCTCTAGACACCAGATCATTCACCGTGTTCAAACTGGACTCTGTTCGTTTTATGCTTTCGTGCTTCTCCAATTTTTTCATGGTAGCCTTTCCAAGAGCTACGCATGCCGCGCTGACTAGATCCCCGGCGATGGCGATTCCACCGAGGGGAATACTCGCGATCGCGTCAATTCCACTGGCCAGCGTCCCCACAGCCCCCGTTCCAGATCCAACCGCGATGAGCCCGGAAACTTGAGCCGTGTTATAAAACATGTTCCACGCGGTCTTGTATTTTCGTCGCAATTTCTCCCTCTCGTTAACCTCGTTGTCCAAGAAATTCCTAATCTCTTCGATATTTTTTAGTCGGAATTCGACTCCTCGATCTTCGCTTTCCTGAGGAAGATCAGGATACATTTGTGGTGCGCTAGGCTTTTTCATCATTCATTATATTAAAACTTCGTCGTTCGTAAAATTCAAAACGTAATTGTCGATGAAGTGCTGAACGATCTCTGGCTTACCTAGGTTTCTGTTGTAGAAACTCAGAATTCCTAGCTGCTTAACGCCCATGTCGATTTTTACTAGATTGGTGAAACTTTGAGTTCTGTACGTATTCTGTCTTTTATAGCCATTTATCCAAAAACACAGCTTGTTTTGAACGTACTCGATCGAGATGTGATTCATCTGCATTATGTACAATTCCAATGAATCTGTGTGATCCACCTTTCTCGCATTGTTTAGTACAACGTAGCTTATTCCATCGTCATTCCAGGTGATGTTAAAATACGCAAAAGTTCTTAGATTGGGTTGAAACGTCAACGAAATGGCATTGTTTGCGTGAGGGCTTTGATCTCCAGGTTTGGCTGCAAAGCTAAGATTCCACGGTTGATCCACCGCAAGGTTTAAATTGAAGAAACTTTCTAACTCTCGACTGAGTTGCATGATTTTTTCCTTCGTTAGGCAGAGTCGTAGTAGGAATGTTAGTAATACTTATTTATTTCGAGTCAGCGTTGAAGGCTTGCCCGTTTTTGATCTCTACCAGCTTGTCTAAATCTAGATCTACATTTTCTTAGCCCTCACGGAAAAATATGTTTTTGTTCCGTCTTCTTCGTTGGGTAATGCGATGTACCTTCCCACATTGTGCACGGCTATATCGTGTTCGTGCTGCTCCAGAGCGTCCACGTACTCTTTTATCAGCTGCACCTGAGCGTCCACGTATTCTTTTGGCGTGGCATCTTTGTTTTCGGTAGGACCTCCAAGAGCCGTGATTCTGTGCTCGCTCATCGCGAGCTCGCCCGTCAATGTTCCTCCGGATGTATTTAGTTTGATATCGTTGAGATTCGTCGCGTAGTTTGAAATCGTACTGCGCAGTAGCTGCATCGTGTGGTTCAGTTGGATTAGCCAGACCCGTTATTTGTTTGCCCCCATGTTGATTCTTCCGGTCATTCTCGCTCCATTTTTTTGACGTACGCGGAAAGATCCACATCTTCGCCAGCTATTGGCTTTGATTTTGTTTTGATTATTGGTCCCCAGATAGACATTCTCTCTTTTATTCTATCGTATTTCCAATTCAAAATCCAGCGGTTGATCGTGATTATCAAGTTTTCTCGAAGAATTTTTCCATTCTACTTTGAAGTCGAAGTCTAGCTCGTGGGTGGTTCCATTTTGCATTTTTTTTAAACTCGGTTTCTCGTAGTTAGTGACGAAGTACTCTCCGAATGCGGCGTTTGAGAGATCTATCCACCCGAGAACTTGGCCTTCCTGCAGAACATCGTCGTTGTTTACGAGATTACCCGTGGTTGACAGCTGATTCAGGTACACTAGAATTCTTCGAGGTAAAAATTCTATCGCTCGATCTCCCGTGTATTCACCAGCCTCTGGCCACCCTTCGTCCTCCAATCCGGACATTTCTCGAACGCGGTCTGGAAACCAAATCTCATACTGCGCGGGAATTGTCATGTCGAGTTTCCCATCGCGTTTGTCGACTTTGAATTCGAGTCCATCGATCTGACTCGTGAATTCTTTTACGAGCATGTCAAAATTATACAGCCCTGGGCTTATTTTTATCCCTGTTGAAGGTCCATGCCCTTCTTGAGCGTACCTCCATTCGAGTTCTTCTTCGACGTTGAACCATCCTACTCGGCCAGAAAGCCTTTAGATCCCAATTTTCAAGTTCTTGTCGTTATTGTCTATACTTTGCAACGGGCGATAAGGTTTTCCTTTGCCGGTGCCGGTAATTGTTATAAAACTCATTTTCTTTATTTTAGCGCTGGCGCGTAAGCGTTCACTTTTATAATAAATGGAGTACAATCAAGATTTTCAACCACGAACCGGAGGAGTGTTCGAGCCTACCCACGGATGGAGTCTAGTAAACCAAGAAATCAGGGTCAATAAAAAATCGAGCTTCGTCGCGAGATTTCCGAACGTCTGAAGCGGCTACAAACTTCCGAGAATCAAAGGACCCCGAGCACTACGAAAATTGGCTCGCGGATCAGATGGTTTTCTGGCAAATGCAGTTAACCTTCGCCGTTTGGGCGGCCACGAGCGGATGCGGAGTATCGAAGGAGCGTCTTACCCACCAGGATCCTTTTGTCAGATCCGTATGTCGTTTTCACGCATACTACCAGATTAGGCGAATTTTGTCCGAAATGAGCTGCCCCTTGCCCGCCGAAGATTCGTGGAATCCTCTCCAGAACGGCATAAACAAAAACGCCTACGAAAGAATCTGCGCCGAATTCGGGGTCTTCACTAGAGCTAATTGGAGGCAAACGTTCGACCGTTGGAACGGAATGGGCACGGCAAAATTTACCCGCATTTACCACAAGGATTTTAGTCTAAAGACCTCGGACAAGGTTGAACTTGCCGAAAACCCCGATGCAAAAAAGTTTGAGATCTTCGTCCCCGGGCGCGGCACGTCAACTTTTTGGGCAACAGCAGGGACGCCACTAACCCGATCTGGATGGACCAAATGTTCGATCATGATCCTGACATAACCGACGTTTCAATTTGCAAGGGAGACCCCATGGCGGTGATCGGATCATTCGTTCTGGATTCCTCAAAGGGATTTACTCGAGCGGGAGTGTCAAGAATTAACGATAGCATCCGCACCTTGGTCTGGGCAATCTTCGGATCTCAAGCTCGTCTACGGGGGGTTCGACCGAGGGTTTGGGGGCGGAGCCTCCACTGGAAAAGCCTTTGACGCTCAAAAGCAATTTTTGGCGAACGTCGAAGACGCTATCAATTCAGCGGTACACCTTCCCGATTCGATCGACCGGTACCAGAGAACTCTCCAGTACGTTAGGAGCAAGCTTGACTTCGTCGTCGGACACGGATTGTACATGCTTCCGAGCAACATGGAGCGGAACGTTGAACGGCTACAACAATTTTATTCAGATCGCGTCGGACGATATGCCTCTGCTGCTGCCACCAGATATAGGCTAAGTAAAACAGCGTATTACTATCAAGACTTACGTCTGAAAGCTGTCCTCAGATCGATGCGTCAAGCTTCCAGTCCATCACACTACGTGCTCTATAATATAGTCCATGTCGATATTAGCAAGACAGAGATTGTGTCTGACGTCATCTGTCAAAGTCGTTGATGATGACTTGCTAAACCCGGCGCCTTATTTTAAGCTTATTGTTAATTTTGCACCTTCAAACATACAAACCATCTCAAAAGTTAGGTATTTATAGTAGGAAACTTTCTTGCGCGAAGGCACCATGTCAACAATGCCTAGAAAAGTTGCTTTTTGCCTTGTAAAAGTACGTAATTTTTCGCCGCTTCCTGCTATCAGCATGGAAGCAGGTCGATTCGGCCAAACCAATTCGTCCACAGTTGACTTGGCCATATGCCAATTCATGCATTTGGCCCCAAGGTAAGTCAGCCACAAACCAATTCGATAAACCAAATGGATAAACGATTTAATATGTTAATGAATATATGTGACCGTCCATCACGAAACAGCTGTAAAGTCCGCTCGCGGTCAATTTTGTTTTATTTCGTGTTTAGAAAATATATCATAAGCTTTAAAATGAAAAATCATTTGACTCCAAACGATATCCAGAAGTAAAAAAAAAAGAGGGTTAAGTGCACAACGTACAAAAAAGTGACTATAATCTAATTGATCGATGATCCTACAGATATGCGACCACTGACTTTTTCCCCTTATGACCAGAGGAAAAGTTCGACATATGGCACGACTCGAGGATATTTGGTTAAAAGGATAGAGGGTTAAGTGCATAATACACCAAACGCAAGTCAATTGAAGCCGTACAACTTACCGCGAATTTAGGACCGTAAAATTTAGACTCTTCTTTTGTCTACGTCGTAGATTAGCACCAACCCTCTCATCTCAGGTTTTCATGTCAGAAATTAACATAACTTACGGAAACGAATACGAATATTGACTTGCTTCAAATTATTAGTAAGTGACAAAAGGCTAGAATAAAAGATTGGTCACACCTGAGAGACTAACACTTCAGAATAACAATGACATACGAAAATGGATACGGATACGGAAACAGAAACTGAAAAGATAAAAAGACCCTTTGGATTAGATTTCAAGTGGGATTTATTGATTGATATCAGCCTGCTCTTCGGGGTGGGTCACGCATGTTGAGTACTTCAAATTATACAGCTGATTGACTTTTAACCGTAAGTCTATTCATCAAGATCTACGGTGCATATGTATACGGGAGTCGCAACAACGCTATTAGTAATGAGAGATGGACTTAAGACTATAATTATGGTTTAGGGATAGGGCTGATAAAAGAGATGTTAAAAGCGCCCCGCACTACCCCTTGTCCATGGGCCCCGAAGCTCTTGCTACGCCCCTGCACTGACGGTAAAGTAGAATACTAGCGGCGCAGACGGTCTTTTTCTATCAAGCATATAATACATCAAAAATCAACGTCATACATATTTTTAATCGTGACGTAATTCCACTCGTCCTTTCCATAATTCAAAGTTCCCTGGTATTGCCTGCTCTTGGCGATTAACACACCTCTGATATGTAATAGGCCTTCCGTATCATGTGATGTTATTGTAAATGGCATTTTCATCAAAATGTAAGCACTTCTTTCAAATAACATGTTGTGTTGATATATTCATCTATTTGATATTTTACTGATAACAATGATATGCATATAATGAAAATGGGTCAAGAAAATTATGTTTGCATCGTATGGTAATCAGGTTAGTCCGACACGCCGCTAGACCGACACACCGCTAGTCCGACACGCTCCTAGTCTGAATCTGAAATGCACTGCATCCGAATCTGAAACGCAATGCGCTAGTCTAACACACCACTGGTCCGAATCTGGAAAACACGCTGCCAGTCCGATACTCATCATCATCAGTCAATTTTGTTTGCCTGCAGCATCCCTTCAGTATTTCCCAGGAGGTGCTGGACATAGTGTAAGTACAGTGTGCGCGGTCGTCCCGGTTTCCTATTTCCATGTGGTGGAATATAAAGGGCATATTCTTTCACAGGCTCGTCGTCTTTAAGACGCAGTATATGGCCGAGAAATTTGAGTTGATGAATCTTGACTCTGGCAACCAATGGAGTGGTGTCGGTCAGATTGTAGATGGTTTCATTTGAAATCCGATCCACACGCTTAATGTTTAACATGACTCTGTAGCAAGATGTTGCAAAGGCATTGATCTTGTTTTCCATATCCTTGGTGATTACCCATGACTCATATCCGTACAGAAAGACAGTAACACAAGTTGTCTCAAACAGCTTGATTTTTGTTTCGATTGGCAGGGATGGGCTACAGTGGGATTGGCAGTCCGACACTGCGCTAGTCCGAATCTGGAAAACACTGCTTCAGTCCGACATGCGCTAGTCCTAATCTAAAAAACATTCCGCTAGTACAAAAGCCCGGTCCAAACCGGAAAACCATTGCGCTAATCCGAATCTGAAAAACACTGTGCTCGTTTGAATCTCAAAAAAATACTGCGCTAGTCCGAATTTGGGAAACATTGCGCTAGTCCGAATCTTTGAACCACTGCGCTAGTCCGAATCTATGAACCATTGCGCTAGTACGAATTTGTGAAACACTGTGCAGAGTTTTTCAGATTCGGACTAGCGCAGTGTTTTTCACATTCGGTCTAGCGTTTTGGTTTTCAGTTTCGCACTAGCGCCGTGTTTTTCAGAATCTGACAAACGCAGTGCCGGACTAAAGAAGTGTTTTCCAGTTCGGACTAGCGGTGTGTCGATCTGAATAAGTACTATTCAGATTTGGACTAGCGGCGTGTTTTATCAAAATTCTGAAAACCACGCCGCTAGTCCAGAAAAAAATCGGACTAGCGGCGTGTTTTACAGAATTAAATTTAGGACTGGCGAAGTGTTGGACTGTTGCGGTGGTTTTCATTTTCGAACTAACGCATGCTTTTTTCGGTTTAGTGCAGTGCTTTTCATTTTCGGATTGACGTACCCCTAAGTATAGGGAATTTGTGTAGTCGGACGAGCGGCGTGTAGGACTAGTGGCGTGTCGGACTGGGCGGTGCACCCGGCCGTAATCAGAATTGATGTTGGTTATGAGGTGGGAATAAATGATGTTGTACATGATTTGTTTTTCAGGGTGATACCCTGTTTGGAACAGAGCTTCAAGACAAAGCAATTAAAACCACGGATCTTGGGAATACTTCAATAGAATTTGTATTGGAAGACAACTTAACGGAGAAGTTTAACAAACTGGGAGTAGAAGCAGAGCTTCAGGTGAGTTTGTTGGCAGGTATGGTCGAGTTGAAAGGATCCGGGTCCTATCTTGGGGAGCAAAGACATAGCGCTAGAGCTCAAAGTATAAGTCTACTTTACAAGTCTAGAACTGTTAATCAGAAAGTCATGATTCGCCACCACAAAGAAGTGATCGACATGGGTATTTTGTCACCTCGAGAAGGAAAAGTCGTCAAAGCAACTCATGTTGTTTACGCCATTGACTGGGGAGCAGTTTGCACGGTTACATGTACTTACGAAAACAAAGAAGATGAAGATGTCACCGATGTCAAAGGAGCTCTGAGTGCTGAGCTTGAAAAACTGAAAGGAAAGATTGATTTCGAAGGATCTGCATCAGCAAAATATGATGATAAAGACAAGGAAATCCACAAAAAGTTCACCTTCAAATGCCACGCAGATGTTTCAGCTCCTGGCGAAGATCTTCCGGTTACATTCGAAGGTGCGGTAGAACTAGCAAGAAAGATTCCAGGTCTTGTTAAAGGCACAAACAAAGGTAAGGGGGTCCAGTTGACATATATGTTGATACCATTGCAAGATATCGTCGATATGTGTGAGCATGAAATACAGATTCAAACACTATACCGGGCCATCGATGAAGATATCATCATGAAATGTGGACAGATCAAGGAAAGAATAACGAAGAAGAAACAACAGCTTATGATACGGCATAGAGATCTACACGACAATGAAGACTTTGTCGCAGAAGAATCTCTCCTTAGAATTGAGGAGATTTTCCAGAAATTTGAATTGGAAGAGTTAAAATTCAAAGCTAGGCTTCAAAAATCGCTGATGAAAGTAAGATCGAAGGAAGAAGAGGTTTCGTTTCTTGCAGAATTCCTTCAAATTGAGGAAGACTCATATTTCGTCTCAAAGTTCAACGATCGTGGATTTGAAAAGGATTTGAACAAAGTAAAATCTATCAAATCATGGAAGAACAAAGGAATCATCTATCTTGGACGAAAAGACAACCTCACCGTGGATGATGAAAAACATGTCTTTGTGTTCTACAAGACTGCCGATGAAGATGACAAGGATAATCATGACAAGAATCAAGCGTTCTTTTTGCGACTACAGAAAAAGCATGCACAGGATGGTAAAAACTATGACTTTATCGTTGTAGACCAAGAAGTAAGACATGATCTTTGGCCAGCTGGCAAGTTGAAGGCAAGTGTTCATACGTTCTTAGACGGTACACTAATATCAGAGGACCAAAAAACAAAAGGCATCATATCAATCGATGACAATATCAGGAAGAAGTGTGCACAGGTCGAGGAAGAAATCACGAAGAAGTATCCAGAGGATATCCTAGCTGTGGAGTTGTCACAGCCTAGGGCAGTGCAGGAGAAAAACATACTGATCCTCGGTGAGACGGGAGTTGGCAAATCTACAAGGATCAATGGTTTTATCAACTACAAATACTTCGCTAATTTGGAAGAAGCTATCAATTCTAAGTAATTCCATGTTCTGATACCATCCAGTTTCACATTCATACATTATTACGGAGAGAAAAATTATAGGAGAGAGATAATTATAGGAGAAACCGACACCAATGAGAACATGCAAGCTGGAAAGTCTGCCACCAAACAGCCCCGTTCCTATGTCTTCCATGTAGGTGATCAGATAGTTCGCTTGATTGATACGCCAGGAGTAGGGAACAGTGAAGGCATAGAACAAGACAAGAAAAACTTTGACAACATACTGTCATACCTGACTCACTACGACGAGATACATGCAGTGTGCATACTTCTCAAGCCGAATAATTTCCGTCTTTCAGCAATGTTCCGCTTTTGTATCCAAGAGCTCTTGGCCCATCTACATTCCTCAGCCAAAGACAACATTGTCTTCTGCTTTACAAACGCTCGAGCAACATTCTACCAGCCTGGAGACACCTTGCATGCCCTCAATAGATTGCTCCACGATAGAAACGTCGGCATAAAAGCTACCGAACATAACTACTTCTGCTTTGACAACGAGGCATTTCGCTTTTTGGCTTGTTTGAAAAATGGCGTGGTATTCAACCAAGGAGACAGCAGGCCTTACGGTGAAAGCTGGAAGAGGTCAGTTGAAGAAACACTACGCCTCTTCACTCACATCGGAACCTTGACCCCGCACAAAGTAACGGATACTTTGAATGTGAATGAGGTTCGACGAATCATCTTAGCTATGAGCACACCATTAGCAGAATTAGCCGTGGTAATACAACATAATGTTCAAAGCGATATCGATGCAAAGATGCAGATTGAAAAGTATGACAAAGATATCGAGTTCTTAAAACAAGGAGGTCTTGAAAGTCACTTTCAAGCACAAATCAATGAAAGGAAAAGCGACAAAGAAAGAAAAGAGGCTTTGATAAAAGCGATTGATAGAAAAATTAGGGAATTGATGGAAGAACAAAAATACATCATAAAAGCCAGCGCCAAGTTTGGCTCATACCTCAAAGCAAATGCCATTATACCCTACAATGACGCAGTAGCCGACTACCTAGATATGTCCATTGAACAGGAGAGAAACAAGGCAAAAGCAATCAGAAACGACCCACTACTGGTACAAATGCAAAGTATGAAGCGTGAGTACGAACAACAAAGAGCGATCTTGGATGAGGCAATTGTTGAAAAAACCGGTGAAAACATACGCACTCCAGAGGATGTTAAGAAGCTTCAGGAAGAGCTATTTCGTCTTAAACATATGGGAGAAACCTTAAAGTATCGGTTTGACATAATATCTATTTCACGGTCGGCCCACAACGTAACGTTCAAAGAGCGGATTGTCCCCGTTCGACAGAGCTACCTGGTCCAAGGAAAGGCATATTCGGTCTTTGTTTAATTAAGAGGCACATTGCACCAATATGGTCAACTCACAAAATAGGTAGAAATCAACAAACAACCTATTGGCAGGTATGAAAATGCAGAAAACAGCAACCAACATATTGGCGAACCCATATTACAGATATCAACAAGCAGAAACCAACAACCAACCATTGACGAGTTCATAGGACATGTATCAACGTTCAAAAACCACCAAGCTATTGGCGATTTCTTAGGGCAGGTATCAACATGCAGGAACCTGTATCCAACCTATTGAATCCCATAGCACAGATATTAACATACAGAAAGTAAAAACCAACATATTGGCGAACACAAAGGGCACATCCCAAAAATCGGCGAACCCATAGAACAGGTATGAATGCAAAAACTACCAACCAACCTATTTGCGAACTCATAGGGCAGGTCTTAACATGCAGAATCAACAACCAACCTACTGGCAAATCCATAGGACAGGTATGTAGAAACCAACAACCAACCTATTGGCGAACCCATAGGGCAGTTCCCAACATGCAACAACCAACTACCAACATATTGGTAAACACAAAGGGTAGGTCCCAACATGTAGAAACCAACAACATATTGGCAAACCCAGAGGGCAGGTCCCACGATGCAGATACAACAACAACCAACATATTGGCGAACACAAAGGGTAGGTCCCGACATGCAGAAACCAACAACCAACCTATTGGCGAACCCAGAGGGCAGGTCCCAACATGCAGAAACCAACAACCAACCTATTGGTGAGCCCAGAGGGCAGTTCCCAACATGACCTGAAGAAACCAACAACCAACCTATTGGCAAACACAAAGGGTAGGTCCCAACATGTAGAAACCAACAACCAACATATTGGCGAACCCAGAGGGCAGGTCCCAACATGCAGAAACCAACAACCAACCTATTGGCGAACCCAGCGGGCAGGTCCCAACATGCAGAAACCAACAACCAACCTATTGGCGAACACAAAGGGCTTATCCCAACATGCAAAAACCAATACCCTACATATTGGTGAACCCATAGGACGGGTCCCAACATGTAGAAACCAACAACAAACAGATTGGCGAACCCAGAGGGCTGGTCCCAACATGAAGAAACCAACAACCAATATATTGGCAAACACAAAGGGTAGGTCCCAACATGAAGAAACCAACAACCAACCTATTGGCAAACACAAAATGTAGGTCCCAACATGTAGAAACCAACAACAAACCTATTGGCGAACCCAGAGGGCAGGTCCCAACATGCAGAAACCAACAACCAAGCTATTAGTGAACCCATAAGACAGGTCCCAACATTAAGAAACCAACAACCAACCTATTGGCGAACACAAAGGGCTTGTCCCAACATGCAAAAACCAACAACCAACATATTGGCGAGCCCAGAGGGCAGTTCCCAACATGACCTGAAGAAACCAACGACCAACCTATTGGCAAACACAAAGGGTAGGTCCCAACATGTAGAAACCAACAACCAACATATTGGCGAACCCAGAGGGCAGATCCCAACATGCAGAAACCAACAACCAACCTATTGGCGAACCCAGAGGGCAAGTCCCAACATGCAGAAACCAACCACCAACCTATTGGCGAACACAAAGGGCTTATCCCAACATGCAAAAACCAACAACCAACATATTGGTGAACCCATAGGACGGGTCCCAACATGTAGAAACCAACAACCAACATATTGGCGAACCCAGAGGGCTGGTCCCAACATGAGGAAACCAACAACCAATATATTGGCAAACACAAAGGGTAGGTCCCAACATGCAGAAACCAACCACCAACCTATTGGCGAACACAAAGGGCTTATCCCAACATGCAAAAACCAACAACCAACATATTGGTGAACCCATAGGACGGGTCCCAACATGTAGAAACCAACAACCAACATATTGGCGAACCCAGAGGGCTGGTCCCAACATAGAAACCAACAACCAACCTATTGGCAAACACAAAGGGTAGGTCCCAACATGTAGAAACCAACAGCCAACCTATTGGCGAACCCAGAGGGCAGGTCCCAACATGCAGAAACCAACAACCAAGCTATTAGTGAACCCATAAGACAGGTCCCAACATTAAGAAACCTACAACCAACCTATTGGCGAACACAAAGGGTAGGTCCCAACATGTAGAAACCAACAACCAATATATTGGCGAGCCCAGAGGGCTGGTCCCAACATGCAGAAACCAACAACCAACCTATTGGCAAACACAAAGGGTAGGTCCCAACATGTAGAAACCAACAACCAACCTATTGGCGAACACAAAGGGTAGGTCCCAACATGTAAAAACAAACAACCAACCTATTGGCGAACCAGTATGGGCAGGTCCCGACATGCAGAAACCAACAACCAACCTATTTACTAATACAAAGGGCAGGTCCCCACATGCAGAAACCAACAACCAACCTATTGGTGAACCAGTATGGGCAGGTCCCAGCATGCAGAAATCAGCAACCAACCTATTGCCGAAACTAAAGGGCAGGTCCCAACATGAAGAAATCAACAATCAACCTATTGGCGAATCCATAGGGCAGGTCCCAAGTTGCAGCAACCAACTACCAACCTATTGGCGAACCCATAGGGCAGATATCAACATGCAGAAACCAACAACCAACCTATTGGCGTACCCATAGGGCAGGTTCCAACAGGCAGAAACCAACAACCAATCTATTGGCGAACCGAAATGGCAGGTCCCAGCATGTAGAAACAACAAACAACCTATTGGCGAATCCATAGGGAGATCCCAACATGAAGAAACCAACAATCAACCTATTGGTGAATCCATAGGGCATATATCAAAATGCGTGAGCCAGCAACAACCAACCTATAGGCGAACCTATATGTCAGATATCAACGCGCAGGAGCCATTAAGCAATCTCATTGGCAAACAAATACATATAGGGCAGGTATCAACAGGCAGGAACCAAGAACCATTCCAACTTGCAATGCCGTAGGAACATGTAGGATCCAACAATCAACAATAAAATTATATATTAACATATTGGTAGTCAGTGGGTAGGAAACAATTACAACCAATCCCATTGGCGAACCCATAGGGCAGATGTCAGCATGCAGGAACCAACAACGATTACTACTGGTGGTATATTTAATTGACACCACAACAACGTGCTGCAAGTGATTGTGAATGAATGCAGGGGCAGTATGGCAGTGGTGTCACCTAGCATATGAGGCCATTCTTTCAGTTTCAAGTTCATGGGATTGTTTGATGAAGTAGGGGTAAAACTTGACTCATTGGTTATCCACCTGAGACCAACAGTTCCTAGCCTAGCCTACAAAGAGCATTATTAAAAAGCATTGTGTGTATGAGGTGGCAGAGCCTGGATGGCGTAGTTACGCTGCTAGTCCACCACCCAGAGGGAATAGAGAGTTACGCGTAGGAACCAGCAACCATTCCCATTGATGAACACATAGGGCAAGTATCAACATTCATGAACCATCTACAAATCATATTGGAGCACCCATATTGCTACTAATCAATTGTAGAAACGAAATCATAGGGCTGACATCAACATGCAGGAACAAACAAAGTAACATATTGCAGAACCCATAGTATGGGTATTAACATCATAAACCGACAACCATTCGTATGATCGAACCACTGTTAATCTAACCCATAGAGCAGGTATCAACGCGGAGGAACCAACACCCAATTATAATTGGCGAGCCCACAGGGCATGTATCAACATGCAGGAACAAGCAACCAATCATGTTGGTGAAACCTCAGGGCAGATATCAACATACAGGAACTAATAAATCATCAGGAATATTGATACACTAGAAGGCCACAGTTCATTAAACCACGTGCAAGAGTTTTAAAAGCTTTCCAGTACTCCTTCGTTCCATACACCATGCAGATGATGTGGAACAATCTTTCGCAATCCCTCATTGCAGCTCAGTCCGTTGAATCATTAAGGCACGGGCGTGATAGCATCCAGGTTCCATACTAGTATTTTGCTGATGCTATTTTTACTCGCCCGAAGCACTGCATGATCGACTTTCTACGCACTCATCACCTGCACTTTATGCTTGGCTTGCCATATCAATATACCTGTTAGCGCCAGGTGCAGCAATATTCAACTTTGATGGTTTGGTTTAATGATCGTAACAAGACAACTGCAGTCAGGAAGCGTTCCCTGTGCAAGACACTAAAGAAAACCACTTTAGACTCAAGCGTGACACAGATGTTAACCAGCCTAGAGATATACCGACTGATAACCAAACTCACCATGATATATCTTATCGCCTACAACTTAGTCAATATCGACTGGCATCCTGACCAAGCCAATCAGACCAACAAGACATCATCATCCTTCATCCTATTATGGAAATTCAAGTCAAATCATCTAGCTACTCTAAAGTTTTCTTCCTTGGATCATTCCTCACTGGAACAGCCTTTCTTATGGGATTCATTGTATCCCTGACTACGAGATCTCCAAGACCATCATCTGGAACCACATCATGTAATTTGCTCTAGATTTTTCCGCACCGCAGCCAATCTTAGGATGAACGGTCACCCTGTTGAGATGTAAGTACATGCTTATTAGGGAGTAATTGCGAAGTACCCAATCCAGAACAGTACATCATTTAAGGCCTGGATTTGAAAGAGACCGACTTGTTGTATATATAACATGTCCATTTTGTTCACGCAACTTCAGGAGTAACCGCAGTTGCAAAAGAATTATCTTTCTCACTTCAACCAGCTGCAACTGTTGTATTACAAGAACATTGCTCGTTGATGACCTGGTCACTAACACCAAACTCGGCTTTATGCCTCTGAAAGGAGGTCCCTTCTCAAGTTGTTGACGCCACATCAGTGTAACTATTGTACATCTTCCTTTCCTACAACATCAACTGCTTCACTGGAACCAGCTCCACCCGTTGGTTCACAAAATCTTGCTCACTGATGACTGTACCACTCATAGAAATATTGCAACACTCACAACATCGGCTGCTGTGGAAACCTCTCAAAAGAATGAACGATTTAGTGGTAACCATCACACCCTTCAGCCCATTATGTGGCTTAACGGTAGCGATTTATACGTTATTAGTAAGCCATCCCAGTGAACACAAAAAACGTTTGACAGAAAACGTTTAAAACAATGACATTTTGACAACATTTTGAAAATGTTGTTCTAGTGCTTTTATATGACACTAATATTAAAAAATGTTTTCATGACCTTTATATAACCAAACATTTTTACCAAAACCAATACGCGTTATAACACGTTGGTAACGTTTTGAAAACATGTTGTGTTTGCTGGGTGCACCCCTGTGATATCTTCATCAACTGTCAGTAGGCACATGAAATAACTTTTCATGTGCTAAACATTATTGTGTGTTGTTTTTTCTAAATGAGATTCATCCACTTAATTTTGGGAATAAAGAGGGCAATAGAAAACATTTTTAAGCTTCTATCATGAAATATTTCACAAAGTAAGAATATAAACAATATGCTAGTGGAACCTGGCAATTTAAGATTAACTTGATTTTTTCAGAAAGGTAATAAATGGATGGATCCTTTTTTGGAAACCAACTCTTCATAATTTTACAAAGCTAACGAGATGCAGGAAACTGCAATATTGAAGCCAGAACTTGATTGAGATTTCCGTTCAAAACATGGGATTTATTCATTATTGGCAAGACAAAATATGCTTAGCATTTATAGTAATTCCGTTTTTGTGTTACTGTTAAATATTATAATTAGCGCCTGGCGAATTTACGCGTACTGTATGGTCGTGTACTTGAGAAAAAAATATTTTTCACAATGGACAAATGGGGGAATGCACTTGGACTCTCTGAAGTAGCAGAGGACCTCGCCCAGTTATTGCCCTACATGTACATTGCCCTACATTGCCAAGGCAATTGATGACGGGAATGTATAATAAGTCTGCACAATAAGTAACGCAGCTGTTATAAATACGCCTAGAGCTTCAGAACTAGTAGTTGTTTTCACAATATTTCAACATAAAAAGAAGGGTGATTTATTTACACGTATTTTGATACCCAATTTGTCCAATTTTGTTCGATATTAACAATACAGCAGTGTTTCGAAAGAAACATACCCGAATGTAAAAGTTGCAGCTATTTGTATTGATTTGAAGTAAGCGCGAAGATAAATGGCGGGCTTTACGTTTTACAGTGCTGGCATTATAACCATTGATCGCTTTAAACTGAAACTTTTAAATTCTGGTATTTTTTCTGTAAAAGCACTACTGTGTTGTTAATATTGAACGACATTTGACAAATGAAATAGGGTATCATGCGCGTAAATTATCCATCCGTCTTTCTATGTTCAAATATTTTGAAAACAATGATTAGTTCTGAATCTATAGGCGTATTTATAACAGCTGGTTTTTTTTTGTGCAGACTTTAGATTAGACAATTGCAAGGGTTCAATTTAGACACATGGTTGTTGCCATGAAAGCCACAACTAAGACTGTAGTGCCGAATATCAAGGAAATAAACGATGGATGATTTGAATACTATGAGTCATATTAAAAAACATTCTTAACAGTTCTCTCAACAAAATAATTTTTTATGTTTCGTCACCGATTCGTTGGACTTCATCAGATTGTGAATATGAAGCGTCACGTGACTTGATGGGGTTGTAGACTATGATTCATAATATTCAAATGGAGTATAATGATAATTTGATTGTAGAAAAAATAACAAGTTTTATGATAGAACACTCTTCATCTTCATAGCGTCCATCGTTTCACATAACGGCGCCTTACGTGACAAAAATGCTTTATTCCTACTCAGATATTAAAGAAAACTTATGCTTAATGTATACTGCGCACAAAAAGTATCCGAACACTTCAAACAACAGCCATTTTTAAGACACTGAAACTTAATTACAGAAATCAAGTAGTCGATAGATGAAGAAATTTGTTCTGCTAATTTGATATCACATTCAGCATAATACGATTTGATTTCACTAACTTTTGGTAATTTGAATTATAAAAAAAAGTTTTTCAAAAGTGACAAACATTTACATTGACTTTTCCCTCGGAGCACGCAATTAAACACAGTGGAGTGAGCGTTCATCTGTCAAGCTGGATTGAACCCGTAACAATAGGCAGCGGAAATAGCCTTGAACGTGGCAATATCAAAATGTGTCACTTTTGAAACTCTACATTTTCTTATTCAAATGCGTTAGTGGAATGAAGTCACATCGTGTGTCAAAGTAGCCATAACAAAATTCTCCTTCTATCTTTCACTTGACTTTATTTTGTAATTTAGATTTAGTGTCTTTAAGGGGGTACTACACCCCTGCCCAATTTTGTGCCTATTTTTGCATTTTTCTTAAAAATTATAGCGCATTGGGCACAAGTAACATATGTATGCAGGGGCGGCGCCACAGGGGGGGCAAGGGGGGCAATTGCCCCCCCTATAATTTTCAAAAAAGAGGTAAACGAAAGGAAAAAGAGAAAGAGAAGAAGGAGAGAGAAGAGAAGAAGGGAGGAGAAGAAGAAAAGGAGAAATTCCCCTCCCTGGCCATGGTTAAAAGGAGGAAACTCCCCCCTTCGGATCTTGCCCCTTGTGGAATGCTGACCTACGCGGTTTTAAAGTTGTTGATTTTTATATTTTGGGCCCATTTTAGGCAAATTTTCCCCCATAAAAGTCGCATGGCCTCTCTCTTGCCTTTTCTCCCAACAACTTTGGAAAAATCCTGGCTACGTCATTTTCCTATCAGTTGGTTTATCAGTAATTGCCTTTAAAATTAGGGTGACCTTTTTCATAGCAAAATCCAACTGTAGTAATATTTAAACAGGATCTGACATTTTGACACATAACAATTTTCAGTTGGCCATCATTGGCCAGGCCAGGCCATGTTTTGTATATACCCCCCAAATGATTATATAGATATCAAGAGCTATAATGTATATTATTATAACTTTAGGCCTAGGCAAGGGGCTTATGTTGTGCTGGACCCTGGACCATTTAGGTATTTGAACCCATTTCTTCGTATCAGCTAACCTGACAATAGGCTTTATTTTAAAACAGTATTTTATTACGTAAATTGAAGGATTGACAGGTTTCACTTTTCTCGTTTGAAAAATAAAAACAGTTTTGGAAGATATAACGTTCAAAATTTCATAAGAACATTTATTTATTAAATAAACGCAAAAAAGAAGCTCTATTTCCGGAGGGAAGGGGCACTGGAATTTGAAATGACAGGGATGTCATTGTGCAGACATCATTTGAAACTATATATATAGGTGTCTTTCGGTGAGATATTTGACACCAAAAAAGAGAGTCATTTGAAGAGTTTGTTTCCAAAAGGCATTAAGTCCATCCGAGTAAGTTCTGAGAAAATCCAACAAATATTATCCCGGGCTTATTTTGTGTATTTTGTAGCTTTATATTATTTTATATGATGGATCTTATGTCTCTAACATAAAAAAAATGTATCGCTGAAATCAGATTATGATTATTGTTTTCTTATTATAAATAGGTCTGCAAATCCACTGAAAACTATATACATTTTCCCTTTCTTTCATATGGCCGCCCATGACCATGAAGGTGTACGACCCACATATCGGCCATATCGGGCGTCTAAAAATTTTTCAAGACAAAGCACTCGACTCAAGTGCCAGTATTGTGGTAAATGGTACACTGGATGGGAAACCACAGTATAATATTCGTAGATATAAATTCAGTGGTGTCATTTAGGCAACTTAATGCAACTTTGTGCAACTTTGGTCATATTTGACCATTTTGGACGAATTTGAGCACCTTCCCCTGTGACATGGGGCCTGAAAGTCGGGCCCGTGAATGAAATCCATAAAAATATGCGGTTAGAAAATAAATAAATAACCCTAAAAGGGGTGAAAATGGTGCATCAAATGGCTTCATTTGTGCTTTCATTTTGAAAATTTTCCCAATTATGAGGGGGGCACATCCCCCCTCAGACACCCCCCTGCGGCGCGCAAGCGCGACGGGCAGTGCTATCTCGCTGCATAACAAATTTCCAAAATTGTTTTGCCCCCCCTATCAAAATACCCTGGCGCCGCCCCTGTATGTATGTTATAGGGGCAGGGACTACAACTACTGCACTGGAAATTTTATTTCAGCACAGACAACAGTTGTGGAGTTACAGTCAAAAATGAGGGAAACCAGTATTTGATCAATAAATCAATAACTACCGTACTTGCTTTGAGTTGCTGAATTTTCAGTACAGTAGTTGTAGTCCTTGCCCCTATAATATACATATTTTACTTGTCACCAATGTGCTATAATTTTTGAGAAAAATGCAAAAACAGGCACAACATTGGCCAGGGGTGTAGTACCCCCTTAAGAAATTGCTTTTGTTTTAAGTGTTCGGATACTTTTTGTGCGCAAAATTGTTGGGTAAAGTACAAATCTAAGGTGTTTAAGTTATTTTTCAAGATTTGTAGCCGTTTGAAAAATTCCAAAATAAGTTTCCTCCAAGCATGTATAATATACATGCAATGTATAATATAGGTCTACATTGTATATGGTGTATGTTACTATTTTACTATTAAGATGTATCAATTATCAACTCAGTATGATCTCATTATATTGATGTTTAGTAACCATCAAACAGACAGGTACACGTGTAGATATAGTTATATTAGCTTATGATATTCCTGTAGCATGTATTATATAGTCTGTAAATATGCTTGATAAGATGTACGACGTATCAATTAGCAACAGGGATATATGGTCGTATTATTGTATACGACTGATGATTCGTTAGATCAGTAGATTTTTTGGGGGGGTGGAAGTAAGTTTTTTTTCGTTGACTTCGGCTGCAATTCTTTTAAGTTTCCAATTTTAAGTATCACTTATACAGAGTTCGGTGGGGCATTTTGTTTTCCATCATCTATGCTGATTATTTTTTTCTTCTCACTGGTGGGCGAAGAATGCTTTAAAAGAAACCCTTCCACCCCTAACCCTAAAAGTCGAACAGTACACCACCTGTATTATAACACTACGTGTGCCTTTTTAAAGTAATTTTTCATGATGTAGAAAAAGTTAGACATCATTAGTATAGAATATTCCTGAAACATGTATATATTTTAAAATGTTTGCCAAGATGTTTCAATTGGTATCAAGAGTATATGATTGTAATGTTTTATTAATGCTGATATTTCGTAAGCATCAGAGCAGGCTGTAAAATAGTTAGATATGGCAATTATACAGTCTGTGATTGTTTTATGTTTTATTAAGGCAGATGTTTTGTAAGGATCAGAGCATACATGTAGAAAAAGTTGGATATCTAAATTACTGTAGCATATTCCTGAAGCATGTATATTGTTAAATATGTTTGCCAAGATGTTTTAAATGGTGACTAGAGTATATTGTATTGTTTTTGTTTTTGGTGTTTTGTTGTAAGCATCCGAACAGAAATGTAGAAATGGTTAGATATCTAAATTTAACACAGCATATTCCTAAATCATATTTCTATATCATATGGAAATATTTGAATATAGTCGTGTTCACACGGTCGGACATAAAGCACTTATTACCGGCAATAAGTCACTTATTACCGGTAATATGTCACTTTTGTCCGACCGTGTGAACATGACTTATATAGCATGTATATTTTTTAGTATGTTTCAATTGGCGATCAGATTATTATTATAATACTACGTATGTTTGTAAAGTATAAAATCTTTCATGATTGGTAAGTGTTAAGACATTACAAATAAGTTTACTCCAAGCATGTACATACTGTGTCCTTACTATAAGACTTTAAGATTAGCATGCAACGAGAGAGTATGATCTTGTCATGTTTTATTTGAAGAATTGTTTTATAAGCATCAGAACATACACGTAGAAATAGGTCAATATCTGATGTAGTATAGCAATATTTCTCACATATTTTTAATGTATGCCAAGATGTTACAAATGGCGACAAAAGTACTTGATTGTAATATGTTTTGATAATGTAGATGGTTCGTAAGCATCAGAACAGACATGTAGAAATATTTGGATATCTAAATTAGACAGTTTACGATATATGATTGTATTGCTTTGTTTATAATGCAGGTGTTTTGTAAACATGTAGAAAACGGGATATCTATATTAGTATAGCATATTCCTGTTTGCTAAGATGTTTCAATTGGCGATATGAGTATATGAATGTATTACCGTAAAACCTCATCTACAAGCATATAGAGTGCTTCTGATGAAAGCTACATTAATCCAGGCGCCATTATGGAGTTTGAGCAAATAAATTACGGCTCCAAGCATGTACAAACAAGTATGATTTTAAGGGGGTACTACACCCTTGGCCAATTTTATGCCTATTTTTGCATTTTTCTCAAAAATTATAGCACATTGGTGACAAGTAGGATATGTATATTATAGGGGCAAGGACTACAACTATTGTACTGAAAATTCAGCAACTCAAAGCAAGTAGTTCTTGATTTATTGATCAAATATTGGTTTTCCCTCGTTTTTGACTGTAACCCCACAACTGTTATCTGTGCTGAAATAAAATTTACAGTGCAGTAGTTGTAGTCCTTGCCCCTATAATATACATATCTTACTTGGCCCCAATGCGCTATAATTTTTAAGAAAAATGCCAAAATAGGCACAAATTTGGACAGGGGTGTAGTACCCCCTTAAGACCAATCAATTGTATTAGCATATTTACGCTTGTTTCGAATTAATTTGTCTTTCATAAAGAACACACTATATATGCTTGTAGACGAGGTTTTACGGTATGTTATAATGCAGATGTTTTGTTGTAAGCATCAGAACAGACATGTATAATAGTTGATATCTTAATCTAGCATAGTTCTAAAGCATCATCATCATCAGTCACGCTCTACGTCAACTTGGCATCCTGAATCGTTTATATTTTAAAGTACATGAAATATGTTTGCCAGATTTTGCAATTGGCGATATGAGTATATGAATCTATTATGTGATGTTTTGTTGCAAGAATCAGACATGTAGTTAGATATCTAAATCTAGCATAGTTCTAAAGCATCATCATCAGTTACGCTCTATATATCAACTTGGCGTCCCGAATCGTGTATATTTTAAAGTATGTTTGCCAAGATGTTTCCATTGGCGAATATATAATAATATAGCCTATGATTATATTGTGTTTGGTTAAGGCAGATGTTTTGTAAGCATCAGTACAAATATGTACAAATAGTTGCATATCTATATTAATATAGCATATTCCTGCAGCATGCATTTTAAAATAATAATTTTGCCAAGATGTTTCAATGGCGATAAAATGGCGAGGCATATGCTTTGTAAGCATCAGAGCACATGTAGAAATAGTTGAATATCTAGTAAAGCATCTGAGCAAACACACGTTTTACACAAAAGGTTTAAATGTTGGGTTATATAAAGGGTATAAAAACGTTTAATAGCATTCATAAAACAGTTTTGAAATTTGTTGCAAAACATTAAAACAGAATGTTATTTAACTGCTGACAAAATATTTTGCAAAAATGTTTGCTCAAAATGTTTTACAATAACGTTTTAAAAACGTGTTCATGATCTTTATAGAACCCATTTAAATGTTATTAAAGCTTTTTGAAAAAACGTTTTAAGAACATTTTTGTGTTTGTATATTTTTAAATTTTTGTCAAGATGTTTCAAACGGCGATAAGTATAATGATTTTATTATGTTTTGTTAATGCAGATGTTTTGTTATCAGCATCAGAACAGACATGTATAAACAGTTAGATATCTAAAGTATAGCATATTCCTAAATCATCATCATCAGTTACGCTCTACGTCAACTTGGCGTCTTGATAACTGAAGACTGTATAATATTATTAAGTATGTTTGCCAAGATGTTTTAATTGGCGACAAAAGTAAGATTGTATATTTGTTTTGTTATAGGTGTGTCACAGTAAACATTCAGAAATAATTAAATATTCAAATTAGCGTACTCCTGCATGATGGGAATATAAAGTAGGCCTATGTTTTGATAAGATGTATACGGAAGCTTAAAAGTGCCACCGTAATCTGTAAAAAAGTCGAGATAATTATCCCGGTAAGCCGACTTCCTAGTGATGAAAAGATGAGATAACAAGATCCTGGTTCTGGTCAAGTCGACTTCCTAGTGACCAGATGAGATAACAAGATCCTGGATCTGGTCAAATCGACTTCCTAGTGACGAAAAGATGAGATAACAGGATCCTGGTTCTGGTCAAGTCGACTTCCTAGTGACCAGAAGATGAGATAACAAGATCCTGGATCTGGTCAAATCGACTTCCTAGTGACCAGAAGATGATATAACAAGATCCTGGATCTGGTCAACTCGACTTCCTTGTGACCAGAAGATGAGATAACAAGATTCTGGATCTGGTCAAATCGACTTCCTAGTGACCAGAAGATGAGATAACAAGATCCTGGATCTGGTCAAGTCGACTTCCTTGTGACCAGAAGATGAGATAACAAGATCCTGGATCTGGTCAAGTCGACTTCCTAAGTGACCAGAAGATGAGATAACAAGATCCTGGATCTGGTCAAGACAGCTTGACGCAGTCGTCTTCCAGGCCTGGGTGGGGTTTGTTTGCATGTTTGTTTTGTTGTTTAAACGGTCGCGGTCGTGTGGAGACACACTTGGGTCCTGATGGGACCAGCCAGGTTCAAACAAAGTGCTCAAGCCAGGCTAATCGAGCATAATCATGCTGGCCTAGTAGGCCTACCTCGAAAGAAAGGAGAGAAAAATATTCGCAGATAAAAGAAAAGAAGGCTACTCCCAACAATCAAGTGAATAATTTTATTATCTCGAGATATTATCTCGGGATAATTTTATTATCTCGAGATAATTTTATTATCTCGAGATATTATCTAGAACAACTTTCTTGCCCTGTTTGTATGAACATATTAAGCAAATAGATACCCGAGCTAATAAAATTATCTCGAGATAATAAAATTATCCCGGGATAAGATCTCGAGATAATAAAATTATCCCGGGACAATAAAATTATCCCGAGATCTTTTTCTACCACAAGCTGTATACATAGCATGATCTGTGACTCAGCTAAGTGCAAGGACAACAGTGGCGTAGTAGCCAGGACAGAGGAGGGAGCAAGGGGAATGCGATGTTTTAGGGACCGTTCACAAACACATGTTAGAGGGGCCTGATGCAAAAAAAAGGGGGGAGGGCTGAAAAATTTGGACCCTCCCAAGGGGGGGGCTGAAAAAAATGACCACAAATTTTCCTGGGAAAATTTAGTTTATATGCTTTTCTATGGGGTTGACTCATAATTTTCATGTCAAAAAGGGGGGGGCTGAAATTTTTGAGGTCTGTAAAGGGTGGCCCCATTTTTTTTGGCATCACCCTCCCCTCTTACAAGGGTTTGTGAACGGTCCCTAAGGGGAGCAAACTTTGATAATAAAAATGAGCAGACCTACAAAAAAGGCCTATAGGAGGTAGGCTTGCTTTTAACCCATTTCTCTTGAGGGCTGACGGTAAAATTGTTCACTTGATTGTTGGGAGTAGCCTTCTTTTCTTTTATCTGCGAATATTTTTCTTTTCTTTCTTTCGAGGTAGACCTACTAGGCCAGCATGATTATGCTCGATTAGCCTGGCTTGAGCACTTTGTTTGAACCTGGCTGGTCCCATCAGGACCCAAGTGTGTCTCCACACGACCGCGACCGTTTAAACAACAAAACCAACAAACAAACAAACCCTACCCAGGCCGGGAAGACGACTGCATCAAGCTGTCTTGACCAGATCAAGGATCTTGTTATCTCATCTTCTGGTCACTTAGGAAGTCGACTTGACCATATCCAGGATCTTGTTATCTCATCTTCTGGTCACAAGGAAGTCGACTTGACCAGATCCAGGATCTTGTTATCTCATCTTCTGGTCACTTAGGAAGTCGACTTGACCAGATCCAGGATCTTGTTATCTCATCTTCTGGTCACAAGGAAGTCGACTTGACCAGATCCAGGATCTTGTTATCTCATCTTTTCATCACTAGAAAGTCGGCTTACCGGGATAATTATCTCGACTTTTTTACAGATTACGGTGGCACTTTTAAGCTTCCGTAGATGTATCAGCTATATTCAGAGATGTCACTCAGTTTTACCCGAATTTGACTCACATAGAAACTGAATTCATGCTAAATCCTGGAAAGTGGCATCTCTGTAAATCAACAAGCTTATTAGAGACCTCCGATTTTCAAGATCACCTAATCATTGGTTTCTCCTTGGTGTTAGAAAGCACAGAACTTGATGATCGAGGGATTATTTCATATTCTGTTATCTTTTTTACATCATTTTACACAAAGGATACGCCAATTTTGTTCATTATAAAATATATGATCTTATTAGACTTCTAATAAGTTAGAATGCTCCGTATGTATTTTTATGTGAGCATTCAATACCAGGGAAAACATGTAGAAATAATGCATGTAGCAATGTTGGAATTTTGTTAAAGGCAAAAGAGAACGTCTCAGAAGGAAGGAAACATCTTTCACGGTACTCGCAAGTATGGGGTATTATCGCCGGCTATTTTAGCTGCTCCTCCCCTATTTTTTTTCCATTTTGTTTCATATCATCGAGAAAATCTGAAAATGTTCGTAAAAAGTAACGTGTCAAAATTAAATTGCGCTAAAAACAATTAAAAAAGTATGCGCAGTCTTCCGAGACAAATTTTCTTCTTTTTTGCCTTGGGTAAGATTTGTACAGGGTGTCCCAGAAAATATTACCGAGGGAATAAAACTGGACGTAAGTCCAGAACTAGATATCAGAATCAAAAAATTTAAAATGTAGCGCATAACCTAATTTAGGCCTACTGTGATTAAGATTTAATTTAAATCTGGTCAACCAGACATACCTATTTTGACGGACGAACCGACGTTGCGACTGAAACCTTCAGTCTTCAGCTGGGTTGTGATGCAAATGACCTTGAGTACCGGACACTTCAGGTATTGATGACAATCGACGAGGAATGTCCTTTACGATCCTGTCCCAGCCGTGTGATAGTTTGGCCCGGACGCCTCCACCGCGGTGGAGCAAGCCTGTCAAGACTCTTACATAGGAGAAACCGCCCAACCTCTTCACAATCGCATGTTACAACATCGCAGAGCCAGCTCAAGTGGAAACGACTCATCAGTGTTCTTACATCTGAAAGCCACCGGACACCATTTTGACACCAAGGATGTCCGAATCCTAGATCGCGAGCATCGTTGGTTTGAGCGTGGAGTGAAAGAGGCAATCTGAGTGAGGGCTGAGCAACCATCCCTCAAACGCGGTGGAGGCGTCCGGGCCAAACTATCACACGGCTGGGACAGGATCATAAAGGACATTCCTCGTCAATTGTCATCAATACCGGAAGTGTCCGGTACTCAAGGTCATTTGCATCACAACCCAGCTGAAGACTGAAGGTTTCTGATGTCTGTTTTCCTGACTTACGTCCAAATTCATTTGCCCGGTAATTTTTTCTGGGACACCCTGTATTTGGAACAGAGTCGTTATTATATAGTCGTGGTATAAAATTCCTTTTGCTTTTTGTGTCAATTTGGTAAGTGTCGAAGATATAATTTTCGGTTTTTTTATGAATGAATGAAAAAGATAATTATCAATATATACTATTTGACGTGTTAAAATATATCTTCATGTACTAACAAGTGTTATATGTATAGTCAGCCTGCACCTATCAAATCGTAGTTTCCAAAATGTATGGATGTAATTTTGGTCATTATGATTTAGATCATACTTGTAACCAGTCTGTACTGTTAGTACACCCCGATAATTTGCAAATTGATATGATAATTAAGCAATATTTTGAAGTGTTGACAAAATTGTATTTTAAAGCTTGAATGAAAAGTTGTTTCTCACTTTTTCAAAATCATTGAATTTCATTTGGGGGCAACATTCCCCTCAAGGACCGGGCGGGTGGGGGCACTCGACTTTTGAAGTGATGGAAATGAGGGGGCACCAGTGCAAAACTATAGGGGTCTTTATTTTGTAAATTAAATCAAATACCGGATGCTTTCGGACCCAACGTAGCAAAGTGAGTTGCAAACTTTAATTCCAGTATTTTGATTTAATTTACAAAATAATGTTTTGAACTACTGGATGAATAATCTACACCAAGATATAGGGGTCTTTCTGTCAGAGATTTGACACCAAAAAAGGTCATTTGGAGAGAATGAATAAAAATGGTGTCATTCAGTGATACTCTCCAACATTTTGGTCATAACATTGCCAACCAAAATATAACGTAAATATAAAGTAAACAAATATTTCAAAATTGGAAGGAAAAAAAGTCATCAATTTGAAAAATTAAATTTTGTAAATTTTAGATTAAAAAAACGTGATCATTCGGTAAAAGTTTATAAATCCAAATATTGTTCAGAATTCTTTTAAAGGTGTCTTTTGGTGACAGTAATACAAAAATGGGGGTCACTTGGTGAGATATAGTTGAAAAGGGGGATCAATGTGGCCGTACATCCCTGTTGTCATCAAGTTTCAAAAGTCAATGAGTGCCCCCACACCCCACCCCACCCCGAATATTTTACATCAATTTGCTTGGTAAAATTGAAATAGTGTTATTTTGCTTGTACTCATTTTAGACAGGCACCTCTGCTTGTGTCAATGGGGTTGACAACTAATTAATACTTATTATAAGTAAATAACAAGTACGTTTTCTTAAATACTATTAAGTAGATAGTATTTTATGTATGCATCTTTAACATCATCGAAACATTTTGGATTCATTCTAAAAGTCTTAAGGGGGGACTTATGCACCCCTTAATATGTTTCAATTCCAGTGACACCTCATGCATAATAATTGTCTTGGGTATGATTAGGCCAATGTTCACTGTTTAATCCTTTTAAGGATTAAACAGTGAAAAGGACCTAAAAAAGTTAATCCTTAATATTTGTGACCGTACACCACAAATGAGCCATAGGCCTAAAATCGGTAAATTGTATTCTGAGTTGCAGTGTAAAATGTGAATGAAGGTCGTATTCATAGGTACCTCAAGTTGGTGATCTCAATTGGCTAGTGCCAGTCAAACACCTTTTTTCAAATCAATCCTATTTTTTGAAGAGGATGATAATCTTCTACCTATGTCTATAGCTCTAGTCTTTTTTGCTTTGGCTAAATCCTTTTGAAGTGGTGGGTTACGAAGCATTGTATTTTGTCTAGGTATGTACAACCAACAATTAACAATGAGAGGACATTCCTGAACATCGTTGACTTGGGGATGATTTGAAATGGCCGCCAATTATGACTGTTTGATATTCATTATCAGTAATGTGGAAAAAGAGAAGAAGAACCGAAATAAGGTACCATTTTGTTGAAGTCGAATGATACCATTTAAAAGCTTATGATATATAAAGCAAAATTGACTGGGGCCCGACTTTACAGCTGGTTTGTGGTGGACAGTCACATTTAAAACATAATCTAGAGACGAATTTTGAAGTTCTTGTTGGATCCAACTTTATAAAAGGACACCTAACACAGATTTCGAGAAAAAATTACTTTTTAACACTAAAGTGAATTGATTTTCTAAACATTTTCTTTGTGCAAAGATGGCGCTGTATCCATCAATACCATGTACATTGTTTTGTGTTCATGCATCAAATCGTGGGTTGAGAAACTCTGTTGTATTATTGGATCCAGCTTTATAAAAGGATAGTTAACACAGATTTGGAGTACCATCTTTCATTTCAATACTAATTTGAATTTATTTCTTAATCATATCGCTAGTTCCATCAATACCATGTAAATTGTTTTGAGTTCATTCATCAAGTCGTGGGCTGAGAATTATAAGATTATAACTAAACAAGTATATCGAGGGGTCGGTGACACAAAGACGTAACTTTTTTTTTTTGCGAATAAGACATTTTGATATCAAATGAGCACTTTCCAATAAGCAACTTCCATTTAGCATCCCATTGACATCAATGGCCTGCGAAACATGACGTACATAAGTCAATGTGGACCTTTATCTTTAAACTCATTTTTCTCAGAATGGCCAAAATGGAGTTACGTCTTTGTGTCATTGACCCCGCGATATGCTTTACAAGCCTACCCAGCAAACACAAAATGTTTCAATGTTGGGTTATATAAGGAGTATTACTGTTTAAAAATAACATTCAAAAACATTGTTAAACTGCTGCAAAACATAATACGTATGTAATTGTTGACTAAATACTTTGTCAAAACTTTGTGCCAACAAACAATGTTTAAAAAATATATTCATAATAACCCAACATTTAAATGTTATTAAAATATTTTGACCAAAAATCAAAACACATTTATAACATGGTTTTTGGGTAGCTATATTATGTATTATAATATCTAAGCATGGAAAAGAAGATTTTGATAAAATAATACCATTCTCTCCAAAAACACCAAAATGTCAGAACCTTGTAATTTTCAACTCACGTAATGGGTTATTATTCAAGTTGAAATTCATGGCCCGGATTCATGGACGACATGACCTTAATCTTCCACACAGCGAAGATGAATTTCAAATTGGGTGTCTCCATTTGAATTCTACACCCCCTGTGTGGGAGATTAAGGTCATGTCTTCCATATCAGTTGTACGTTTTTCAACTAGAATGTCTCAATCTAAGGTTACGGTATTTTATTAATGTCTGATTATAATTATTGAATCCGTGCTGGATCCAGTTTGATATAATTAAACCTAAATCTGGGAATAATATGCAAATACACCAGACTGAATTTTGTTGCTTCTTTGTGAATATTGTAATTTATGCCTAAAAAATTGTTTGATTGGCATAACATAAAAAAAATAGGGTGGGTCGGTTTAAAAAATTTTTTACACATATTTAAAGCGGTAAATTGCGTATGATAAAGGCCTTGGAACTTTTTTTGTTTATTTGTTTATTTTTTATTTAATTCTTTTATTTATTTTTTGCAAAAAAATAAGAAAAAGTCCGGACGGATTACGCCAATCAAACAATTTTTGTAGGTCTTATTGTCTGACTATATTAACAACTTCTTTTTCTCATCAATTGGGCTATTCCAGTAGAAATCCATACACCCCCTATGGAAGACATAAATTTAAACTCCCAGGGGGAGCCACCCATTCAGGAAACCCCAGCCACTCCCTGTGTGGAAGATTAATGATATGTCTTCCATAGGGGGTATGTGTATTTCAACTGGAATAGCCCATTATCACCAATCTGATTCCATCATGTAGAGTCTGAAATTAATAATTTTAACAAGTTTCATAGAAAAAATACCAAAAAATAAACTGTGTCCCTCTCTGGGTGCCCCTTAATCAGAACCAATGACCCCTCCATCAGTGTCGGTGCACCCTTTCCCCCATCGGGTGAACCAGTGGCTTGCCCACTCTCCCCTATCGGATGAATCACGCTACATAACTGACTCAAGCCAAAGGTGGCAATTATGAATATTTGAGTTGCCCCAGTAACCAGATTACTATTGTTAAAATCCCCGCATCCCAAGAATGTTTGGTTACATGTTTGTTCCCTAGTTTTGCCTGCATCTCAATTTCATAATTCCCACATGACATTTGGATCACATATCACATTATGTAAACTAATACTCAGTTTATTTCAGTAATGTATTATTTAAGTACTTCCCCCACTCCCTCTATTCTGGAAAATGTGGGGCATGGGATGTAATTGAAAGCTGGGATTACATAGGGTTTAACCGGATGATGTGCTCCAGGGCTAGGGGATTGCAGTGTTTTGTAATCTCCATCTTCCAACCCGGGGATTGGGGATGTAATTTTTGAAATCCCATGATCTTTGTGGGGACTGTACAGCTGTATCAAAATGATTGGTACCTATCAATGTTGATGTTTATTGAAAAGCTTCCAAATTCAACATTGGATACATTTTTTGGATCCTTTATTGAATTTTGATGTGTCAGACTCATCCATTCTGGCTTTTTTTATATTATCAATGAAAACTGATGGGTATATCATTTTGATACAGCTTGTATCGTGGTGTGATGCAGGGAAACCACTTAGGTAACAAGAGTCCCATCTCAAAGGGTAGGAACAAGAAGGTTTTATGATTATAGATTCACCGTGCCTACAGGGATCCACCAAGGATCCAAAGAGGTCATTGAATGTACTTGAATGTAATTAGTACAAAAATTACAAGCCCCATCATTTCCTGGGTGGAGGTTGGGGGAAGTAGGCCTACATTAATTGTGCATAATGATACAATTAAAGCAAGTAATATTATCATAAAAGAATAGTATACAAATATTCACTTTTATGAGGGGCATGGTGACCAAGGACCAAGGTGACCTCAAAACCATGACTACAGGGTGTCCCAGAAAAAAATTACAGAGTAAATAAAATTGAACGTAAGTCGAGAAGTAGACATCAAAATCGAAAATTTTTAAATGTAGCGCATAGCCTACTTTATTGTGCAGCACGTATGAAAATTTTGTTTGATTCCGAAGAAATTAACGATTACATAATGCGTGCATCAATGCATGCAGTTCATTCCAAGTTTGATCACAGGCGCTTTTTCATACTCGCTCCCTAAAGTTTGTGTATCTCATTAAATTTAGTCCACATTATCTATTTTATAATCCGACAGTGTTATGTTATTCATGCTTTCACTGAAGATGAATAACAGTTTGTCCAAGAAAACTTTGATTTCTGTAATTGGAAGGTTTATTTCCAACTTTAATTCTTTAGATTGTGCAAATATGTTATATTTTAACTTTCCAAAGAACATTAGAGCCAAGAATGACAATGATCAAGTCCTTACAGTTTACGTGTGATTTTTGATGCCATGCAACATTAATGTTGAAGTTTTATAAGATTTTTATGAAAACTTTGCATTATAATTTCTATGAAATATTCCAATAACTTTAATGTGTGTGAGAAATTTTTAAAGCCAGCTGGAATTCTTTTATGCAATAATTCTTTATGCAACATTTAAATTATATCAACATTAACGAAGATATTTACAAGTACCGAGCATGATCTAACATGCTAGCTTTCATTTTCAATATCGCGCAGGTTTTCAAATTTGAACAAAACCTAATAAAATGTTTTGCAAGAAACAGATTGTTTAAAAACAACGAAAAGGATTTCACAGAACAAAACATGAAGCCCATTAACAGTTAACCACTATAGTGCGCATTGTGTTGAATGATCTTTCTTTCAAACTTGGAATGAAGTGAATTGATGCATGCGTTATGTAATCACTCATTTCTTCGTAATCAGTCAACCAATTCCAGTAAAATTGACGTATAGGATGCAGTATAAGATGGGCTACACGCTGATGTTTAGATTTTTGGATTCTGTTGCCTATTTCTCGACTTAGGTCCAAATTTATTTGCCCGATAATTTTTTTCTGGGACACCATGTATGCCCGGCGTAGCCTCGGGGCATAGCCATGGTTTTGAGATCACTGTGGGCCTATGATTCTAACCACGCCCCGAATAAAAAGCAGGTAATATTTTGTTTTATATACCAAATCTTAAGATTCTTGTCATCTGTTTGGTTAAAAGCATCCATTTTAGGACGAGAAATTAATAGTTTTAATGCGAACGGCACAGATTACAATCTGCGATTTCCGAGTAATTATAGCACGCGAAAACAATAACCCGTGCATAATACCATTTTACGCCGGGAACAAAGCAGAACTATGCCAGGGGAATAGTTACTTGAGCGGGCATAGTCAAAACTATGCCTGTGCTTTCAACCAATCAGATGGCGGGAATCTTTAGATGAGGTATATAATAAAATACAAGTGGCATTAGACAGTAATCTGAATAAAATTCTGGACAATATGATTCATATTATTGTCTATTTTATAGCTTAAAAAGTTACCTTTTTCAGAGTCTTGGTTAGCGCGGCGTAGCTTGCGATACCATCGCAGCGCCTTTACACTACGCTGAATGAAGACGCCGTGATGGTGTCGCAAGCTACGTCGCTGCTAACCAAGACTCTGAAAAAGGTAACTTTTTAAGCAAATGTCAAGAATGACAGAGTCCAATATCAGTATCCATGCTGCTATTAACAACTTAGTTCACCAAAGCAGGTTTGACCGAACCGAGACACAACCCTGAGACTTCTAGATGGCAACTTGTCGGGTTATTGCAAGAACGTCATCTGCATATTTGTCATTTTACAGATGCGTTTGATTGAATTAAAATTAATTCCTTCTAAGACATGTTAAAATATGTTAATTGACATTATTACATTTTCAATTTCAACTCAATTTTGTTCAAAAAGTCACTATGACGTTCTTGCACTGACCCGGCCAACTAGCTTTACTCAAACAAGATGGCAGTCTTTATTGTGGCAACTCTTCATTCAGACTAGTTGCTGGTCACCAATGATCAGGTAAGTGATTGGTCATTTGACAGATTGATGGCCAGATAGTCCCTTCAATGCGACAGAAGCAAAACATATACCATCCCGACTTTTTCAATGACAGACTTGATTGATGAGCTTGCGTTCACCTCAATTTGTTTTCTTTGCCCCAATGCCCCTGGAACTGATAAACCCCAAGAACTGCTCTTCCAAAAAAAGGTTTAGTGGCTCCACTTCTTTTGCATGCAAGTATTAAATGGAGCAGTATAGGGTATATAACTTCAGAAAATCAGATCCAGTTCGTCAGACTAATATGGTTACAGCCACTGTCCACTGGTCAAGCCATTGTTCCGGGCCATTGTTTCATACAGCACAAAGGCCACTCATTTATTCAGTTGTCGCAATCTGGTTACAGCCACTGTCCACTGGTCAAGCCATTGTTGAAGACTTTTGTTGTCCAATCTCACCCATGGTGTTAACTGTTGGGCTGGCTGCTCCCACCTGTCAAAGAAAATTAAATAGAATTCATAATGTAATAGCTTAGTGCAACAAAGCCCCAGAGGCTTCAACATGGAAAGTCTTAAGTTTTGAGTGTCAAGAGCTATCTCAAGATAAGAACAGGTCTTGTTTGTACTCATTTTAATGCATTTTTCATACTGATTCCAAATATGGTCATGCAAATGTACAGTTCTGAAACTGGAATTTCTACAGAATATTGGAACTTGTCGTCTGCAGTCGCCACCCGTGTGGATAGGGTTAAATGTCTCATCCTTTTCTGTTCAGGAAAGATTCCTAGTTATCCTGAGTTTGTTAATGAAATGGGTTGGAGGAGTCACACCTCTTGGACAATAGGAAACAATCAGTGATCTTTCGATGCTTGGTCGATCCTTATTATTTATGAAATCAATCAATTGACTATTGTTTTATGAATCTTAGTATAGATATTGACCAATATAATTTAGCATTAATTCTCATTAATTAGTTGTAAGTTCATTAATAACAAGCATCGAAGCAGCATCGACGGTCTATCCAAAGATCAAACAAATTTGGTTCTGGTGCCTTGGTGACAGTATAATGATGCTTCTGACTCTTCCAGGCAAGACCATTTTCTTTGTTACTTTTTTTTCCATTTATTGTGTAATTTCACATTGCGTTTTGTGTAAAATAAGATAAAATAAATGTTTTGCAATAATCTTCATAAGGCCAAAAACACACAAAAAAATACCTGTTTCATAGGCCCGACCGACTAGAGTAAAAATTAAATTTGAATGAACACATGTCACATATTTCGAAGTACAACACGAATGCACAACCGTGGATACAATAATGAAAATACTAACCAATCATGAATGAGTTGGCATGGTTGGATTCACTTCCGTGTTACGCACACACGGGCGTTCTTCAAACAGTGTACGCAGAGAATCATCACACTGCTGACAGCTGTTGTCATTCAAATGAAATTTATGATGTAGATTTTGCATTTGAGATTATTTGTTTGGATGTGTGTATGTTTTTGAAAAATTAATTACTTTCATCTGAAAATGCGAGCGAAGTGAACGGGAAAAATGTCAATTTGGTAAAGTGTGCTGAGGCTTGTGGATCAATGTCCAGGCATTGTGCCTGTGCGTAGCGCACAATAAATCACTGCACTTTTCTTTTTTTTTTACATATTTTTGTGATTTTAATGGTTTTTTATTGGTCACTTGCAAACAAACAAAAAATTGCCTGACAGGCAACCCTACTTGAAAGGTGCGTTCACACGAAAAATCACGACTTTATCTATTATACCTCAGTAAAGTTATATTTTTAGTTTGTTAAGATAACTTACCATGCTGTTAGCTCATCTTTGACTCTTATGCAGTCTTGCAATCCTTGCGTGGCTTCAGCTTGTCTACTTTGAAGCAAGGGGAAGAGTCTACTAAGTTGTTTCTTGTCATGTGCAGCAACTTCGGCTACAAGTGCTGTGAACAAAGAGACAGGTGAGCAAATAAGTGATATCGATAATTCAGAACAAAGTGCATTGTGCGTGATAAACAATCCAATCTCCCCAAAAGGTGTACTTTGACTTGTCTGCATTTTTTAGCGCACAGAAGATATCTGACACTTCCCATAATGCATTTCTTTTATTTCAAATTTCTGTACTGATTTACTATCTAGTGCAACATGGGTCGATAGTGACAAAAAGTATAGTACCTCATTGAACAGAGAACGTCCAGATCTTGTAAAATCTGATTTATCTTGACTATCGACCCATATTTAACCAGTCTATTTTCAACATGAAAACAAAGGGAACCTGTATGAGTAATAATCTTGAGTGATATGTGCTGTAATGTGCTGCACATGTTGCAAAGGATTCTGGGAAGGGAAATATATTTTCCCTGGTTCTAACCAGGCTGAATCAATACTTTGCTTGCTACATGTATATACAAGTGAACAAGTGGGTAATGGTGAATCTAATGGACGAAGACACAAAACACATCAAGGATCAATAAATGATATAAGAGGATACCTTGAATATATGAACAACTGGAAAGAAAAAGAGCAAAGTACACCAACTTGATGTGGGGAAACAAGTAAAATACAGACTCGATGGTACGTAGAGGGGGACAAGTTAGTGTACCTTGCTCTTTTTCTTTCCAGTATACAAGTGAACAAACAAACAGACATTCAATTCTTCAAGATGAACTCTTTCAGAGAATTGAGTGTTTTGATCAAATGTGTTGTAAAGTTACAGGATTTCAACTTTTTAGAAGTTGACTAATTGGCACAAGTGGTCTATTTAATTTGAACTCCATACACCCCCTATGGAAGACAAAATCTCCTACAAATGGGGGGGGGTAGATTTCATATGGAATCACCCAGTTAGGTAACCCCATTTAAAATTTACACTCCCTGTGTGAATGATTTAGGTCATATTTTCCATGGGGGGGTGCATGGATTTCAACTGGAATAGCCCAATGATTATATAATCTGAATAAAAGCTTACAGATATTATAGTCAACTAAGTTGTGCAAATCCAATGTTTATGGGTCTCAAGGTAAAACAAAGCAAAAATATTGATGAACACACATAAACAAATTACTTTAATTTCTCAGGTGACTGACAGACACACAGACAGACATGTTACCTGCTATATGTTGTATAGTAGTACTATCTTCTGTATGTATACCAGTCATTTCTTCATATAATACTTGCTGTGCATTCAGCTGTAACTCAATCCTACTTATTTGACATTTCATGTCCATCACATGTGATAACAGGTTTTCTGGTGCCTGAAATAAAAAAATAATTGATAAATAAAAAAAGTGAATTCTTTAACAGTGGTCTAAACACATACTCTTTATTACGAGATAAGAACTCAAAATCTATGCAGCAAAATTTTAAATGAAAATAGCGAAAGAACCCAGTGAATTTGTTTTGCAAATTTTGATGACTCATTTGTCTTACAAATACCCAAAATCATTTGGAGCAGGCCAAATTTGCAATTTTGTACTCCTTGGAAAGTATGACCAGTACACCACTGCCTGGTTGGCAGCTCTTTACAAGCTTTAGTAATCAAACAAAATAGGAGAGATACAATGTACTCTCCAAAAATTTAGGTTTGAGGTGAGCCATCATTCACTCAAAGTTTATTAACATCAAGCGATTCATCACTAGCCATAACTTATAAGATAACTCACTGAGAATTCCACAGAATGCATGTATATACTTCCTTTTCGTGCACTTGACATATAATGAGTTGACTTTAAAAAGTCTAACTCATTACATGTCAAGGGCACAAAAATAATAACTTGTAGTTATACCTCATAAATAAAATTGGAAAGATGCCCATTTTCTATTTTTCTGTAACCTTCAAATAAACTTTTCTTTTCTTTTAGGTATAAAAACATTATTGATTTGATGATAAAAATGCCTTGATTTTGGAAATATCTTCCACATGGGGAGTATATGAATATCAAATAGAATGAGCACATTAGTACCCTCTGAGATAGATTCAACCTAAATCTTCCACAGAGGGAAGGTGAGATTCAAACAATACTGGTTAATGTGATAATTCAATATTAAATTTATACTCCCCTGTACAAGATATTTCAAAAATCTTTCACAGGGAGAGTGTCTGAATCTGAAGGAGAGCAACACAATTTAGAGAGAGAGTTTTATTGGTGCTGACCAAAACATACTAGCCATATGGGTGGGTCATGGTGAGTTAGCAGCAGAGACTTGTCTGCAGATCGAACAACAGCCAATCAGCAATTAGTGGTTGGTAACACAGTAATACAGGATCAGAGCATTATGATTGCACACAATCTGTAGCAAGGATTTGGCATTTTACTTTAATACACATACCTTATAGAGCGGGAAATTCAGATGATTCAAAATATCACAGAAAGCTCCGCCTCCACTGAATGCTGATTTGTCAGTACATCGGTTGATTGACAGCTGGAATATTGGAACATACTGGCCACTGTGTGAGAATCATGAAGGAAACCTTTGGTAAAATAATAAACTATTGATGAAGGCAGCACATCAAAATAACATAAGAATTTTATCAAAATATCTCTACTAGTTGGGTTGTGCATTTTACATCTGATACTTTGATGTGATTTTAAACCGTTTTGACGACTGAAATTGATTATGAAATACCCCATCTCAGAAAAAGAAAGTTGCTGTGTTTAAATTTTCCAATGCAAGGTTTGTAAGGCTACAATAGAACACATTTAAAGCCTTAATGTACGATCTTTTTAAATTTTTAGATTTGTCTTTTTTCTTCCAAAATGATAAAATAGTTATTATGCAATCATTATGAAAGTTTCCAATACATTTGGATGTGAAAAACATTGGAAATTTGCAAAGAAACAACATCATAAACTTCACCTCTATCATTTGAAATATCTTGCACTTTTTGGATTAGGACGGCGAGTGTGGCCTCAGAGTTAATCTCCTACACAGCCAGTTTGGTTACACTCCCTCCACACGTGGAGGGAGCATAACCAAACTGGCTGTGTAGGAAACTACGATTTGCGATCGTTCCGATATATTATCATAATCTGAAAATTATGATATGTCGGACCAAAAGAAAATCATCCCGTTTTACTACAAATAGGGCGAATTTGAGTTTGCTCAAAGTTGGAACATGTGTAATTATTACAAATATGCCAAAAAATCGGTTTTGAAAAAAATAAAGGTATATTCTGAAAAAAGATTGAACATTAAGGCTTTAATGGGCTATTCCAGTTGAAACCATACACCGTAAGAAATACATGACCTTAATCACACACACAGGGAGTGTGAATTATCTGAATGGGCGACTACATTTGAAATCTACACCCAGAGATTAAGGACAAGTCTTCAATTGGGGGTGTATGGTTTCAACTGGAATAGCCCTATATGTGATGACTCAATGAATATTATACCATTTTCAGCCTTATGTGACAGTGACGTCAAGTGCACATTTCCTTATGTGCAGCATCAAATAGCTAGAGTTCACTCAAAGTGCTGGCGTACGCACACACACACTTAAAGATGTCGCAAAGATGAACATGCTAAACTGCTGCCTCAAAATGTTGACTTCACTGCCACATCAGGGTGAAAAGTGTATAGAATCAATTTATTGAGGGCTCAGTGCCACACAGCCTCATCTCCATAAACCTTTCAGAACATTCTGGGCTTACCAGTGACATCAAACATTTATGTCCATTGTCCATTTCTAGTCCCAATGGGCTACCGTAAAACCCCGTCTACAAGCATATATAGTGTTTTTTACGAAAGCTAAATTAATTCGATGCAAGCGTTAATATACCAATATAATATATTGGTCTTAAAATAATACTTGTTTGTACATGCTTAGATCCGTAATTTATTTGTTCAAATTCCATAATGGCGCCTGGATTAATGTAGCTTTCATCAGAGGCACTCTATATGCTTGTAGACGGGGTTTTACTGTATTCCATTTAAAGTTCACTCTCCCCCTGTGAAAGATTTTGGAAATATCTTCCACAGGGGGAGTGAGTATTTCAAATAGAAGTTACCTAATTGTCTATTCTTTTCAAAACTCATATGCCCTCTGTGGTAGACTTCAGCTATATCTTCCACAGGGGTAGGGTGATCATTAAATGAAATAGCCCATTATTAAGACACAGATTAGTGAAACAGCTTTATATACAGAGGCCTACAAGGGCAGAATTCTTTAAATGCAATTTTCCCCAATTGGCCCATATAAGCAATAAATGAGATACAAATTTCCTGTCTAATTCTGTGAGTCTCATCAACTGCAGCAGCAAACCGGTAAACTCCTCTGATTAATTACATATTATAATCATCTCAGTAACCAATCAAAATAGAGCTTTTACCTGTCTAATTGTGTGAGTCCCATCAACTGCAGAGGCAACCCAGCAAACTTCTCTACTGGAGCTTCTGATTGGATAATTACATCATAAACATGATATAATCATCTCAGTAACCAATCAAATAGAGTTTACCTGTCTAATTCTGTGAGTCTCATCAACTGCAGAGGCAACCCAGCAAACTTCTCTACTTCATTTATGACACCATTTCTTAGTTGTGTTGTCATGGCAACAGTCCCTGCTTCATGACCACATAAAGTTGTTTGCATGTACCGCAGCAACTGAAATAATCAAATCATAAATCTTTTGTACTTCTTACTATAATCGCAAATGGTTTGTACTAGAATCAGAGATCCTTTCAAAATTGGTTTCTGATATGAGTCCAAATCACTCCTTACTCCTGAACAATACTTATTGGTTACAAACTAATTTTGGTAAATTAGGCTATGGCAAAATTAAGATGTTCAGATACCCCTCTCAGAATTGAAACTGGCAGATGGAATAATACATTATAAATGCAGAGCAGAGGAGAGGTTTTGTGAATTCTGCATACCAATTTGTTTTCCACCTTCTTTAAGGTTTTAAGAGATAAATACAATCCTAGGAAGCAAATTTAGACTTCTACGCTACTCAATTTTAGTACACTCACCGGAGCACTTTCACCGGGTCAACCGGCGTCTTCAGCGGATGTTATTGCTCTGAAGATTTGTTGTTGCTAGTGATGTTGTTGGAACACCTCCGATGACGTCATAGATGTAGATGACGTCAAGCTTGAAGATGTGGTGGCGCCCCCTTCGTTCCGGGGGGTCAGGAGGTTGTCCCAACACATCACTAGCAACAACAAGTCTTCAGAGCAATAACATCCGCTGAAGACGCCGGTTGACCCGGTGAAAGCGCTCCGGTGAGTGTACTAAAATTGAGTAGCGTAGAAGTGTAAATTTGCTTCCTATTTACGTTTACCGCTACATATGAATATACATCATTAAATACAATCCTGCTTTAAAAAAGTCAATGCAACATTTGGTAAGTTTATCTCTTTGATGAAAAATGAGAAAATTAATGTCATTCATACACTCTCAGTTTATTAATATTGCTATGAAACTCAGGCATAATATGCACTCTGAAACGTAATGTTTCATTATTTATAGAAATTGTGGATTTTTTAATACACATGTAATCTAATCTGTTACAGCAGTGAAAACATTTAAATAATGGGATTGGCTGTACCTTACCCATTATTTTTACTGCCTCAGATACATTATTTGGATGTAAAGGATGTAATTCTTAAATCCATTTACATATCACTCACTCAGGATATACAGGACGAGTCAAAATGAAGTACACTATTGTTTATGGTGCTTTTGACCATCTAAATTAAAAAAAGAATTGTTGTATTTGACATGTGTTGCAAATAAACCTAAAGATCAGCAGCTCAAGATGAAACGCCCTTCACAACAGTTTTAGTCGGACCATCCGGAAGACAACAAGGTATCCAAACAAATACCACAATTCTTTTTTTAAATTTAGCCATTCAGAATCTACTCTTTTCAATGGTATTTTCATTTACTGCATATTACTTAATAAATTTGGTACAAAAGCACCACAAATATGAGTTTACTTCTTTTTTAAACAACCTGCAGTAGATCACAATTTTCGTCCTGACCTATCACTGCTACAAATGTACTAACCTGTTTTTGCTGCTCATCCAGTTTTCTTTTTGCTTCAGAGTTTTGTCTCACCAATACTCGAATGATGTTCTGCTTTTGATCCTACAACACAAAAATAGATTGATTTAGGGATTCAATCATGTTTCATCGTTGTTCATCACCGATTAACAACAATGCGTCTGCGCCGTCTGCGTGGTTTACTTTGTGAGGGCAGCTAAATGCAACGCGATCAGCTCAAGAATTAATCACATTTTGAAATGTGTAGAATTTTCAGAAATAATCACAGAACAGCCATTTTTATATCAAGAATTGATTTTTGGATGACTTGTATACCATTATGCTACTCTATGGACTTCTCTCACAGTAGAAACTTTCAAAAAGGGTTTTAAAACATATTTTAGTGTTGTTATTTTTTGTATTTGATGTAAAGCGCAATGTTCATTTTTATATATTAAGCGCCGTTATTATGTTATGTTAAAGCCACGATTTCTCTGTGGTAAGGAAAAACTCACAGAATTCAGGGTTTGCTCAGGAAAAATTTGAAAATGCCACAAAATAGTCAAAAACTGTAAAATGTCTAGCTTTTGTGTTGCTTTGCAAAATAAAACAAAGAAAAGTGATTATTTAGCAGCAATAAACCATTACACAATCCATACTAGCATTCATTCTAGGCTTACGATTCAAGATTCTGGCCATACTACAGTAAAAGGTAAGACAAAATACAATCTTAAAGGCTTAATGTACGATTTCCTTCAAAAAATGCTGAAATAATACTAGTAATAATTATCGGGAATGGTATCTGTCCATTTTGAGCTGAAATAACGAGGTAAACACTGCTTGTTATTTTGGCCGTTTAACACGCAGTTCTATAGGAGGACATAAAGTCATAATTCTTGAATTATGACTTTATGTCGAACTTTGTTCTGTTTACCTACAAATACAACAAATTTGGCTGATTCCATTTAGGTATAAGTTGTTACATGTGTAAACATTACAAATATGCCAAAAAATCAGGTTTGAAAAAAATTAACCAAATTCACATTATAAGATCGTACATTATGACTTTAAAACATGTTTGTTTTAACTTTTCAGTACTTTATAGTGGAAAACAGAAAATCACAGAAATGTTCCAATTTACACAGATTTTTAATTTTGTAACACAGAGAAATCATGGCTTTATGTTATGTTATTATACATGTACATACCGCGAGCTTCTTGAAGTCTTGTATTTTCTGGTATTTATTGTACAAGATTTCCTTTTCTTTTGTAGCTTTTGATGCAGTTGTTTCATATTCCAGTTTGAATTCATGAAGGCATTTCACCATTGCTGTGTTGGCTGCTAACTCAAGCTCATTGCTAAACAACTTCCTATTAGGGGAAAGAAGAGAAAAGCAAAGAAGTTAAACTGGGAGACTGTGTACAGCTGTGTTGGCTGCTAACTCAAGCTCATTGCTAAACAACTTCCTATTAGGGGAAAGAAGAGAAAAGCAAAGAAGTTAAACTGGGAGACTGTGTACAGCTGTGCGGGCTGCTAACTCAAGCTCATTGCTAAACAACTTCCTATTAGGGAAAAGAATAGTAAAGCAAAGAAGTTAAAAACTGGGAGACTGTGTACAGCTGCAATAGCTGCTAAGGGACGCATCATTCGATATTATCAGGGGGCTAGGGAGATAGGGTCAGGCAGAATGGTTTTTTTTCCCGGCCGAAATGGCAAAGTTGTAATTTTTGAATTGAATACCTGAAACTCCACTTTTTTACAAAAATGAGTTAGACCCAACTACATGGAGTTGGGCCTTTCTTCCACAAATATTGGCTTAAAGTGGAGTTTTGTTTATCCATGAAATCTGCTTTTCACTACAATAATTAACAAATTTATATAGCTATTTATAACCTTGCGTAACTAGAACTTGCAGTATATTAGTGGAAGAAGAACCCAATTCCAGTTTAAGACCTGTACCGTTGCCATGGAAACATCACATATCATTTCACTCGTATGTTCATGTATTAAAGGAGGATTTTGTGATCCTAGCATCCTCTTTTTATGACATTTTCAGTAGATATTCACGAAAAAAGCTTATTCCCAAAATTTCAGTTGATTCCTATTTTGCGTTTGCGAATTATGCATGATTATGTGTATTACACTGCTCCATAGGCCACTGTTGTAATTTCGTTCTGGTATCCCAGAACAAAATTCAAATTTGACGATATTTTTACTAAACGTATTAATCTGCAAGAAATTTTTGGTACATAAACATTATGTAGCCAGAGGTTTCCAGTGGTATAAAAATCTCAACTTTTTTTGAGAAAAGTGGGGAGATGAGGTTGTGGATCACAAAATGCCCTTTTAACTCTAACCCTATCCATGTTTTTTTTTTTGCTATCGGAAGGAAAGAAGAAACGAAAAAGGAGAGAAGGTGAAGAAAGAAGTCACTTGGTACCCCCGGGATTCGAACCCAGGACCTTTGCATGCCACACACACGATCACCGACATGTGCGTATGGGTGGAAGCAGTAACAGACAATGTGACATTTACCTTGCTAATTCCAATGCACCAGGATTCTTAGCATAGATTATAGCCAGCCTATTGTTAACATCACCTGCTAGTTGTTCAAGTCCTTTATTATAATGGTATTCCTCAAGGTTCAATCCAGGGACCTCTAATGTATAATGCTTAGTAGTGGGTGGAATTAACAGATCATGTGACATTTACCTTGCTAATTCCAATGCACCAGGATTCTTAGCATATATTATAGCCAGTCTATTGTTAACATCACCCGCTAGTTGTTCAAGTCTTTTATTATAATGGTATTCCTCAAGGTTCAATCCAGGGACCTCTAATGTATAATGCTTAGTAGTGGGTGGAATTAACAGATCATGTGACATTTACCTTGCTAATTCCAATGCACCAGGATTCTTAGCATATATTATAGCCAGTCTATTGTTAACATCACCCGCTAGTTGTTCAAGTCTTTTATTATAATAGTATTCCTCAAGGTTCTATTTAGGGACCTCTAATGTATAATGCTTAGTAGTGGGTGGAATTAACAGATCATGTGACATTTACCTTGCTAGTTCCAATGCACCAGGATTCTTAGCATAGATTATAGCCAGCCTATTGTTAACATCACCTGCTAGTTGTTCAAGTCCTTTATTATAATGGTATTCCTCAAGGTTCAATTCAGGGACCTCTAATGTATACTGCTTAGTAGTGGGTGGAATTAACAGATCATGTGACATTTACCTTGCTAATTCCAATGCACCAGGATTCTTAGCATATATTATAGCCAGCCTATTGTTAACATCACCCGCTAGTTGTTCAAGTCTTTTATTATAATGGTATTCCTCAAGGTTCAATCCAGGGACCTCTAATGTATAATGCTTAGTAGTGGGTGTAATTAACAGATCATGTGACATTTACCTTGCTAATTTCAATGCACCAGGATTCTTAGCATATATTATAGCCAGTCTATTGTTAACATCACCTGCTAGTTGTTCAAGTCCTTTATTATAATGGTATTCCTCAAGGTTCAATTCAGGGACCTCTAATGTATACTGCTTAGTAGTGGGTGGAATTAACAGATCATGTGACATTTACCTTGCTAATTCCAATGCACCAGGATTCTTAGCATATATTATAGCCAGCCTATTGTTAACATCACCCGCTAGTTGTTCAAGTCTTTTATTATAATGGTATTCCTCAAGGTTCAATCCAGGGACCTCTAATGTATAATGCTTAGTAGTGGGTGGAATTAACAGATCATGTGACATTTACCTTGCTAATTCCAATGCACCAGGATTCTTAGCATATATTATAGCCAGTCTATTGTTAACATCACCCGCTAGTTGTTCAAGTCTTTTATTATAATAGTATTCCTCAAGGTTCTATTTAGGGACCTCTAATGTATAATGCTTAGTAGTGGGTGGAATTAACAGATCATGTGACATTTACCTTGCTAGTTCCAATGCACCAGGATTCTTAGCATATATTATAGCCAGTCTATTGTTAACATCACCCGCTAGTTGTTCAAGTCTTTTATTATAATGGTATTCCTCAAGGTTCAATTCAGGGACCTCTAATGTATACTGCTTAGTAGTGGGTGGAATTAACAGACAATGTGACATTTACCTTGCTAATTCCAATGCTCCAGGATTCTTAGCATATATTATAGCCAGTCTATTGTTAACATCACCCGCTAGTTGTTCAAGTCTTTTATTATAATAGTATTCCTCAAGGTTCAATTCAGGGACCTCTAATGTATAATGCTTAGTAGTGGGTGGAATTAACAGATCATGTGACATTTACCTTGCTAGTTCCAATGCACCAGGATTCTTAGCATATATTATAGCCAGCCTATTGTTAACATCACCCGCTAGTTGTTTAAGTCTTTTATTATAATGGTATTCCTCAAGGTTCAATTCAGGGACCTCTAATGTATAATGCTTAGGAGTGGGTGGAATTAACAGATCATGTGACTTTTACCTTGCTAATTCCAATGCGCCAGGATTCTTAGCATATATTATAGCCAGCCTATTGTTAACATCACCTGCTAGTTGTTCAAGTCTTTTATCCAGTCGACAAGCTTGGTTCAGATGCCTCTCTGTCTCGGTAAAATTTTGGATATGTGCAAGCTGCTTCTCCTGAAAATTGAAAAGAAGTTGATATAGAGTCATTCTTAGACTAGAATTCTTGACTTAATTACTGAAAACAGTACACAGGCTCCCTTCATTTCACTAAAAAATGACTATCTAAGGCATATGAACTGCTTATAGCTGAATGAAGTCATTGTATGCAAGACATATGTATGCCAAATAAAATGACCAAAATAAATGCCTTCTTTGGCCACACAAATTCCTTCAGTTTACCCTTATTTTGTCTGGAAAAATGGCTTTTCAATTTCCCTGGGTTCTGATAATCGCTTAAAAAAACTAGGTTTCGAGGCACTATGTAGCTAGATCAGCGAATGAGGTGCCGACTACTTCTGTGTTTATGCCATAAACAGAGCAAATCGTCAAGACGGCTGAAGTACCTTGCCAAAAACTCTAACAGATTATGCAGTGTGAAATAAAGACTAACAAGTCCTACTCAGATCATCTGAAGTGAGTGGCAGTTAGCATCTGCTATCTATTGGTAAAAAAAACCCCATTACATGTAAGTGAGGTATAATACAAATTATTGATTTCGCTATCATTCCCATTTCTCATTATATTAAGGGGGTACTACACCCATGGCCTATTTTGTGCCTATTTTTGTATTTTTCTCAAAAATTATAGCGCATTGGGGACAAGTAAGATATGTATATTATAGGGTCAAGGACTACAACTACTGCAATGGAACTTTTTATTTCAGCACAGACAACAGTTGTGGAGTTACAGTCAAAAATGAGGGGAAACCAATATTTGATATTTGATCAATAAATCAATAACTACTTGCTTTGAGTTGCTGAATTTTCATTACAGTAGTTGTAGTCCTTGCCCCTATACATATCTTACTTGTCACCAATGTGCTATAATTTTTTAAGAAAAATGCATAAATAGGCACAAAATTGGCCAGGGGTGTAGTACCCCCTTAATATGCACCCCAAAAGGACTCCGGGCACTAATTTGGTTAAATCATGTCAAAATAAAAGTATATAAAAAACAAAGGGTGTCCTACCCAACAAATCTTACAACATTGGTTTAAAAAGGGTTCTATTATGGACAATTCTAGTTGAAATCCATACACCCCCTATGGAAGACAGTCTTAATCTTCCGCAAAGTGGGGTAGATTTTAAATGGAGTCACTCATTCAGGTAACCCCACTTGAAATTCACACTCCCTGTGTAGGAGATTAAGGTCATGTCTTTCATAGGGGGCGTATGGATTTCAACTGGAATACCCCATTACCGTAATCAACTGGTGGACACTTTTCATCAGGTTGGGTGATGATGTTGATGTGTCAAATAGTTGACCTCCATCGCCATACTTGAATCTATGAACAAACAAAACACATGTATGACTAGTAATGCATTAAGGTATTCCCCAGGGGTCTGTCCTGGGACCCCTCATAATCAGTTGTTGGACATTATTCATCGGGTTGGCCGCCGGATCATTAATTTGATGTATCAAATAGCTGTTTCAACAGGTGTGCCAACAGATTGAAAAGGTTGTTGACATTTTGTGACTCGGAACTTCTTCAGTCCTGAAGAAGTCGGAATCGCACCTGTCAAAATTGCACAACCTTTTCAATGGGCTATTCCAGCTGAAATCCTCACTGGGGGTGTGAATTTCAAATGGAGCCACCCGTTCAGGGTTGTCTGCTCCAACTTGTGTTATTCCAGTTAAAATTCATACACCCCCTATGGAAGACATTACCTTAATCTTCCACACAGGAGTGTGAATAAGGTTACCTGAATGGGCGACTCCATTTGAAATTTACACTCCCTACGTGGGAGATTAAAGTCATGTCCTTCATATGGGGCATATAGATTTCAACTGGCATTGCCCAATCTGATGGTGCACACGGTTGAACTATTACAAAGTCAAGTGTGAGTGTAAACTCTTAATCTTCTGAAAACTGTCATACCTCAGCATTTCTGCATCTTTCTTCAGATCAATATTTGCTGTTTTCTGCTGCAGCATATAATGAGCGCCCTCTGTAGTTTGCGCTACCGAATGCAGTAGTTGTTCTGCCGTGTTTGACGTCATAATCTTCTCCAATTTACCAGCTATTGTATTACGTCTTTGTTGCCTGCACAAGAAAACAAAATTGGGCATCAGAAAGATGCACAGAAACAAGTAGATATTGTTTATACTTCCCACAATGCATTTCTTCCATTTCAATTTTCTGTACTGATTTCCTATCTAGTGCAACATAGGTGGTGACAAAAAATACCTCAATGAACAGAGCACATCCAGATTTTGCAAAATATGCTATTTTTTTACTATCGAGCCATGTTTAGCAAGTCTGTTCTCAACATGAAAACAAAGGGAACCTGTTCAAAGTAATAGGAGCACAGTGTCATCGCCGGCCCCGATATCTTCATGGCAGAAAACTCCATGATGGTAGAACGAATCCACTAGATCTTCAACAGCCATGCATGGCCATTTTGTTCTGACCTGTGCAATAGTTTTGAAACTATGGGCCAAGGGACCTCCGACTACGGCTATTGACAATTGATCTCTGTAGAGTTCAGATCCTGGAAAGTCATCTGCTTAAGGGTACATAACACAAAGTAGCTTTCCATAGACTTTATGTGCAAAAAATATATTTGATATCACCTTAATCAGAACAAAATTCTGCATAACAATGACACATTTTAGGTCTACTTTTTGAGAAAATTAGCATTATATAAAAAAGCCAGATTTTCCCGTAGGGGAGCCTACCGCTAGTAGGGGAGCCTACCGCGTGTTATGTTCCGTAAACCAAGTGTTTATGAATGAGGGCAGCTGTCTTTTATTCTGCACATATAAAATCTGAAATTTAGTGTAAGTTTTTGATTTCAAAACGCACAGTTGAAGTTTAATACGCTCACTTAAGCTTATCATGTTCTCTGAACACATATATCGAAATGCAAGCCTTACAATTGGGTTCTTTTAAAACAAAAAATGACGGAGATATTCTTCATTTTCTACCCTCCCCCCTGAAATTCACTTTGCCTCCCTAATGCCCCCCCCCATCCCGAAAAAAAGTTTCCTGGCGCCGCCACTGCATAGAAGCCCAGGATATTATACCCAAAGATCACTGACTCAGACACAGACCCTAACAGTTTGTCCATATGGAACTAGCAACTTCTCGATTCCACATACCCCAGGGATTCACCTGTGCAACTGAAAGATTCTTTATGCCAAAGATCTCAGCGTTTTAACTGTGGAAGTGATCTAGGAGGTTTTAGATTCCAAAGACACCAGGGTTTTCATCTATGTTACTGGCAGGTTGTTTACTCCCCTTTCCCGTCAGACACAACCCTGAGTTACCATGGTTACTACTCACATTGTTTTCTCATCTGTTTTGTCTTCTCCCAGCACCATTTCTTGCAGTAAGCCCTAAATGTCTTTTGGGTGTATTTGGGAGACATTTGGGTGTATTTGGGAGACATTTGGCTGTAATTGGGAGACATTTGGGTGTATTTGGGAGACATTTGGGTGTATTTGGGAGACATTTTGGTGTATTTGGGAGACATTTGGCTGTAATTAGGAGACATTTGGGTGTATTTGGGAGACATTTGGGTGTAATTGGGGGACATTTGGGTGTATTTGGGAGACAGTTAGGTGTATTTGGGGTGTATTACCATGGTTATTACTCACATTGTTTTTTCATCTGTTTTGTCTTCTCCCAGTACCATGTCTTGCAGTAAGCCCTCAATGTCTTCACAGGTTTCACGTGTAAGTTTCTGCAAAAGTTGATTGATGAAACATTTGTTATCGCAAGTAAATGAAACTCAGTGTATGTATAAACATTTTCCTTGAGGCGACGAAAAAAAAAAACCTTGTTCCAACGAACCTGACTGACCCAGATTTTAAGAAATTTGGTGTCACAACACATAGTGGCATACGTACCGTGTCCCACATATAAAGCAGTCAATATTCATTTTAGATACTACAGGCCACCAAAATATATAAATTTGCATTCTGATATCAAAAAGACCCTATTTGCAATTCTATAATAACGGCCTTCCACCCTGGGCCACATGTTTGCGTTTGGTTGCTTTCTTGAAAGCCCATCAATCCCCATTGGGAAAAACTATCCAGAGATGATATATCTAATAGGCCATTCCATGCCAGCTGAAATCCATACACCCCCTATGAAAGACATGACCTTAATCTCATGCGCAGGGGGAGTTTACCCACACATGGATGTCAACTGGAATAGCCCAATGCACCGGTACATGAAAACTTATCATTCCAATTCCACATGTTAAAACTGATACAATAAATGGTTGGTTTCAAGTAGCCACTATTTGCATCTTTAGTCAGGAGTGCAGAGAAACTGACAGGGAACCAGTGAAGGAGAATCCATTTTGCAACTCACCGTGCAAGCTGTTTCTAAACCAGTCTCTTCATCATCATCTAAACTCCCCTTACCATGCTTACTGAAGTATATAGTCTGATGTGTGGACGAGCTGTGTGTGGAAGAGATTAATGACATAATTACTGCAATATACATACATCACAAGGACCTCTCCCCCACTTTGGGGTTGCCAAACATGCAATTGGGCGACTTTTGGAGATTTTCCCCGACCTTTGTCTGTTGATATTGGCCCAATCTTAATGCAAGACTGTCCCTTGTTGTATTCTGCATATTTGACTATATCAACTTTGCACTCTGGAATATGCACTTCGCTTTTCATCTTGCCCCTCCCGGTCCCAGTCAGTACACATATAACATAAGGACACACTACACACTTATATATGAGGCTGCCTCCCGGACCCAGTCAGTACACATATAACATAAGGATATACTACACACTTATATATGAGGCTGCCTCCCGGTCCCAGTCAGTACACATATAACATAAGGATATACTACACACTTATATATGAGGCTGCCTCCCGGACCCAGTCAGTACACATATAACATAAGGACATACTACACACTTATATATGAGGCTGCCTCCCGGTCCCAGTCAGTACACATATAACATAAGGATATACTACACACTTATATATGAGGCTGCCTCCCGGTCCCAGTCAGTACACATATAACATAAGGACACACTACACACTTATATATGAGGCTGCCTCCCGGACCCAGTCAGTACACATATAACATAAGGACATACTACACACTTATATATGAGGCTGCCTCCCAGTCCCAGTCAGTACACATATAACATAAGGACACACTACACACTTATATATGAGGCTGCCTCCCGGACCCAGTCAGTACACATATAACATAAGGACATACTACACACTTATATATGAGGCTGCCTCCCGGACCCAGTCAGTACACATATAACATAAGGATATACTACACACTTATATATGAGGCTGCCTCCCGGACCCAGTCAGTACACATATAACATAAGGACATACTACACACTTATATATGAGGCTGCCTCCCGGACCCAGTCAGTACACATATAACATAAGGACACACTACACACTTATATATGAGGCTGCCTCCCGGACCCAGTCAGTACACATATAACATAAGGATATACTACACACTTATATATGAGGCTGCCTCCCGGACCCAGTCAGTACACATATAACATAAGGACACACTACACACTTATATATGAGGCTGCCTCCCAGTCCCAGTCAGTACACATATAACATAAGGACATACTACACACTTATATGAGGCTGCCTCCCGGACCCAGTCAGTACACATATAACATAAGGACATACTACACACTTATATATGAGGCTGCCTCCCGGACCCAGTCAGTACACATATAACATAAGGATATACTACACACTTATATATGAGGCTGCCTCCCGGACCCAGTCAGTACACATATAACATAAGGATATACTACACACTTATATATGAGGCTGCCTCCCGGACCCAGTCAGTACACATATAACATAAGGATATACTACACACTTATATATGAGGCTGCCTCCCGGTCCCAGTCAGTACACATATAACATAAGGACACACTACACACTTATATATGAGGCTGCCTCCCGGACCCAGTCAGTACACATATAACATAAGGACATACTACACACTTATATATGAGGCTGCCTCCCGGACCCAGTCAGTACACATATAACATAAGGACACACTACACACTTATATATGAGGCTGCCTCCCGGACCCAGTCAGTACACATATAACATAAGGATATACTACACACTTATATATGAGGCTGCCTCCCGGACCCAGTCAGTACACATATAACATAAGGACACACTACACACTTATATATGAGGCTGCCTCCCAGTCCCAGTCAGTACACATATAACATAAGGACATACTACACACTTATATGAGGCTGCCTCCCGGACCCAGTCAGTACACATATAACATAAGGACATACTACACACTTATATATGAGGCTGCCTCCCGGACCCAGTCAGTACACATATAACATAAGGATATACTACACACTTATATATGAGGCTGCCTCCCGACCCAGTCAGTACACATATAACATAAGGACATACTACACACTTATATATGAGGCTGCCTCCCGGACCCAGTCAGTACACATATAACATAAGGACATACTACACACTTATATATGAGGCTGCCTCCCGGACCCAGTCAGTACACATATAACATAAGGATATACTACACACTTATATATGAGGCTGCCTCCCGGACCCAGTCAGTACACATATAACATAAGGACATACTACACACTTATATATGAGGCTGCCTCCCGGACCCAGTCAGTACACATATAACATAAGGATATACTACACACTTATATATGAGGCTGCCTCCCGGTCCCAGTCAGTACACATATAACATAAGGACATACTACACACTTATATATGAGGCTGCCTCCCGGACCCAGTCAGTACACATATAACATAAGGATATACTACACACTTATATATGAGGCTGCCTCCCGGACCCAGTCAGTACACATATAACATAAGGACATACTACACACTTATATATGAGGCTGCCTCCCGGACCCAGTCAGTACACATATAACATAAGGACATACTACACACACATTATATATTATATATGAGGCTGCCTCCCGGACCCAGTCAGTACACATATAACATAAGGATATACTACACACTTATATATGAGGCTGCCTCCCGGACCCAGTCAGTACACATATAACATAAGGATATACTACACACTTATATATGAGGCTGCCTCCCGGACCCAGTCAGTACACATATAACATAAGGACATACTACACACTTATATATGAGGCTGCCTCCCGGACCCAGTCAGTACACATATAACATAAGGATATACTACACACTTATATATGAGGCTGCCTCCCGGACCCAGTCAGTACACATATAACATAAGGACATACTACACACTTATATATGAGGCTGCCTCCCGGACCCAGTCAGTACACATATAACATAAGGATATACTACACACTTATATATGAGGCTGCCTCCCGGACCCAGTCAGTACACATATAACATAAGGATATACTACACACTTATATATGAGGCTGCCTCCCGGTCCCAGTCAGTACACATATAACATAAGGATATACTACACACTTATATATGAGGCTGCCTCCCGGACCCAGTCAGTACACATATAACATAAGGATATACTACACACTTATATATGAGGCTGCCTCCCGGACCCAGTCAGTACACATATAACATAAGGATATACTACACACTTATATATGAGGCTGCCTCCCGGACCCAGTCAGTACACATATAACATAAGGATATACTACACACTTATATATGAGGCTGCCTCCCGGACCCAGTCAGTACACATATAACATAAGGATATACTACACACTTATATATGAGGCTGCCTCCCGGACCCAGTCAGTACACATATAACATAAGGATATACTACACACTTATATATGAGGCTGCCTCCCGGACCCAGTCAGTACACATATAACATAAGGATATACTACACACTTATATATGAGGCTGCCTCCCGGACCCAGTCAGTACACATATAACATAAGGATATACTACACACTTATATATGAGGCTGCCTCCCGGACCCAGTCAGTACACATATAACATAAGGATATACTACACACTTATATATGAGGCTGCCTCCCGGACCCAGTCAGTACACATATAACATAAGGATATACTACACACTTATATATGAGGCTGCCTCCCGGTCCCAGTCAGTACACATATAACATAAGGACATACTACACACTTATATGAGGCTGCCTCCCGGACCCAGTCAGTACACATATAACATAAGGATATACTACACACTTATATATGAGGCTGCCTCCCGGACCCAGTCAGTACACATATAACATAAGGATATACTACACACTTATATATGAGGCTGCCTCCCGGACCCAGTCAGTACACATATAACATAAGGATATACTACACACTTATATATGAGGCTGCCTCCCGGACCCAGTCAGTACACATATAACATAAGGATATACTACACACTTATATATGAGGCTGCCTCCCGGTCCCAGTCAGTACACATATAACATAAGGACATACTACACACTTATATATGAGGCTGCCTCCCGGACCCAGTCAGTACACATATAACATAAGGATATACTACACACTTATATATGAGGCTGCCTCCCGGACCCAGTCAGTACACATATAACATAAGGATATACTACACACTTATATATGAGGCTGCCTCCCGGACCCAGTCAGTACACATATAACATAAGGACATACTACACACTTATATATGAGGCTGCCTCCCGGACCCAGTCAGTACACATATAACATAAGGACATACTACACACTTATATATGAGGCTGCCTCCCGGTCCCAGTCAGTACACATATAACATAAGGACATACTACACACTTATATATGAGGCTGCCTCCCGGTCCCAGTCAGTACACATATAACATAAGGACATACTACACACTTATATATGAGGCTGCCTCCCGGTCCCAGTCAGTACACATATAACATAAGGACATACTACACACTTATATGAGGCTGCCTCCCGGTCCCAGTCAGTACACATATAACATAAGGACATACTACACACTTATATGAGGCTGCCTCCCGGTCCCAGTCAGTACACATATAACATAAGGACATACTACTACACACTTACATATGAGGCTGTTGATATTGGTTTAAGGTGGTACTACACTGTTGATATTGGCTCCATCTATATGCCTGCCACTATACCTACCCACCCCTCCCAATCAGCACACTACCCTCCCAATCCAAGTCAGTACACATAACATAAGCATAGATGTACTTACTCATGAGGCTGTTGATATTGGTTCCATCTATCTGACTGCCACTACCTGCCCCCTCCTAATCAGCACATTACCCACCTCTTCCCAATCAGCACTAGGGCTGCACGACATAGGCTTTTTAGCAGTCCACTAATTACAACCCAAATAGTCGCCACTACAACTATTGGCGATTATCAAAAGGCTTCAAAACATACACTAATCCTTTACTTAGTTCTAACTGATTTTTAGCACTTTTAGAACCCGGCTTTACTTCAATTTTGTTGCTTGTTGAACTTTCAGGAATAGTCGCCAATTGGCAATCATTAGTTGTAGTTACGACTATCGCAAAATAGTCGCGACTATGACTATTGGCGACTTAGTCGTGAAGCCCTAATCAGCACAGTACCCACCCCTTCCCAATCAGCACACTACCCACCCCTTCCCAATCAGCACACTACACATCCCATCCCAATCAGCACACATAAGAGCATACTACACTTACATCTGAGGCTGTTGATATTGGTTTAATCTATCTGCAAGTCTCTTGCTGTATTCTTCATATCTGGCTATATCAACTTTGCACTCTGCAGTATGCGCTTCTAAGAGGGCGCTTTTCCTCTGCAAGTCCACAAGTTTTGAGCAATTTTCTTGGTATTCAGCTTCTATGAAATTAGGAAGATACAAAATACAATCCAATGTCATAGGGACTGATGAACATCTGAATACATCCAAATGTATTAGGAATACACCCAACAGATGAACATGTGAAACAGATTCAGATTTTCAGCAAATAAACTGAGCTCAAAAAGAAACTTATAATTTTTTACAACTTGTGAATCACAAGGTCATATCTTAAAATAGTGTCAATCAAAATGAACCAAAATTACACACATGATTACTTTAATACTCTACTCAAAACACATGTCAGTAACCAATCAGTTGTCCAACTGACACAACAGCAAAATGCACTGTCATGGGACAGCTTCTTGGAAGTTCCTCCACTTTCAAAGCCCAACATTTGGCACCCAGCACAAAAAATCTGTGAGAATGCACACAAGATCCTTGCACAGATGATAAAACGGTGCTGCTTTCTGCTTTTCATACACTTTTTTCATGAATCAGGGCTGGGCTGTGAATGTGGTCCAGGAAGCTGTTTCATGTCAGTGCATTTTGCTGTTGTGTCACTTACTTGGATAACTGCTTGGTTACTGACATGTGTTAAGAGTAGAGTATTGAAGTAAACCTGTGTGTAATTTTGGTTCAATTTGATGGACAGGATTTCAAGATATGACCTTGTGAAAAATTATAAGTTTCTTTTTGAGCTCAGTTTAGATGCAATTAGGATTGTAGACAACATAATTAAAACATTTTGCTCGGCAAATCATTAAAAAAAGTAACTCACTACTTTAGCTTTCGCCATGTGGGATGACGGCTTGATCACATAACTTGATTGTATATATGTGATCGAGAGAAAAAAGAAGGCTGAAGCAATCAACTGTGATTGCCACCTCTTCCCAGACCATACCTTTATCACCAATATCTCTGCATTCTTGCCACCTCTTCCCAGACCTTACAATGTACTGTACATACCTTTATCACCAATATGTCTGCATTCTATTTCTTACCACCTCTTCCCAGACCTTACCTTTATCACCAATGTCTGTCTGCATTCTTACCACCTCTTCCCAGACCTTACCTTTATCACCAATGTCTGTCTGCATTCTTTCCACTTCTCTGCTAAGATGCTGCATATCAGTCTTTGCTGTAGCAAGCTGTGCTATCAACGCTCTCTTCTTCTCCAGTTTCTCTGCGCGTTGTTGTGAATACTTGCGATCCCCTTTGTACTTCACCCGATATGCGGCACGCGCATTATTCCTGGGATTTCTTGTTAAGAAAGCTATTATCAGAGAAAATACCACATGGGATATTTGTGCTTGCAGTTGCTTTGTGCATTGAGCTTTTTTGATATCAGTTTAAGGGTTAATCTTCCACACATAAGTTAGATTTCAAATGGAGTCACCCATTCAGGTAACCCAACTTAAAATTCACACTCCCTGTGTGGAAGATTGAGGTCATAATCCATAGGGGATGCATGGATTTCAACTGGAATAGCCCATTGTACAGAAAGTCGCTGACCATTCACAGTCACACACTCACACACCTTACGGAATCCATATTTATTACATAAAACAGGCACAGAATCCTAATCGGCCAACATAAAATAACCATCACAGCCAGAATAAATAAGGATACAGGAGTAGATTAGACTTGACATTGTGTACACGCTGTGCTGAGTGTACATGGGTTGTTACATAGTCCCAGATGTCTAGCAACTTATATAAGCACAGAACCTTAATCAGCCTACACATAAAATAACCATCACAGCCAGGATAAATAAGGATACAGGAGTAGATTAGACTTGACATTGTGTACACGTTGTGCTGAGTGTACATGGGTTGTCACATAGTCCCAGATGTCTAGCAACTTATATAAGCACAGAACCTTAATCAACCTACACTGTACATAAAATAACCATCACAGCCAGGATAAATAAGGATACAGGAGTAGATTAGACTTGACATTGTGTACACGCTGTGCTGAGTGTACATGGGTTGTTACATAGTCCCAGATGTCTAGCAACTTATATAAGCACAGAACCTTAATCAGTCTACACATAAAATAACCATCACAGCCAGAATAAATAAGGATACAGGAGTAGATTAGACTTGACATTGTGTACACGCTGTGCTGAGTGTACATGGGTTGTCACATAGTCCCAGATGTCTAGCAACTTGCCACGGCAAACCCTGAAATTATAAAATCAAGAATAGAAATTAACAACAGTTCAGATAATTCGTACATTGTAAGTACGGAAGCATGAGTAACAAGTGGAAGTGGGCTATTCCATTTGAAATTCGTACACCCCCTATGGAAGATACATCCGTATACACAAGGCAACTTTTACAACAGTATGTGATGCAGATAAATATTTTGTTTGGAATTTATCTTTTCTACTTTTGAAAATGGTTGTATCTGGAATAATTGTGCACTGTTGAACTTGGTTGAAATTCCAAAACCTTCCAGGGGGGGTCAAATCTCAGGGGGGGTCAAATGGAAGAGCTACAATAAAATGGGCCATTGCATTTGAAATCTGCCATACCACTGGAACATTAAGGAAAGTCTTCTACAGAGGGAGTATGTGTTTCAAATGTAATTGGCTAGGGTTAACTTTTTTGAAACCTGCCACTCCCACTTTTATTTAATATGTTAAACGTTTATTTTGTTTCTATATTATTAATCAGGGTCTCATGGGAGACCCAGTATTGTAATTACTGAACTGAGTAACCCTCCTCGGAGGAGTCTGGATTTCAAATGTAATAGCCCAATGTACTCACAAGGTCAAATGGGTGTCGCTGTCTATCAGTTTATCACTAGTTCACTACAAGATGAAAATATTGGGGTTTTCTATGAATGTGTACGTTTTCAATATTTTGTACGTGTTGGACTTATCACTTTGCATAAGGGTACAGAAAGGGCGTGATCACGTAAATATGTGTAAAATTGTGTGTTAAAGTAAACCCTGCACATGGACAAATCATCAGTGGTTGGCATATCAGAATTAACATGTTTCCCACATGGTTACCTAGGGTTAGGATTAAGTTTTAAGGTTTGTACTCACAAGGCCAATTCATCAGTGGTTGGCATATCAGAATTAATATCTCTCATGCATGGTTCACTAGGGTTAGGGTTAAGTTAACTAAGGTTTGTACTCACATGGCCAATCCATCAGTGGTTGGCATATCAGAATTAATGTCTCCCATGCATGGTTCACTAGGGTTAGGCTTAAGTTAACTATGGTTTGTACTCACATGGCCAATTCATCAGTGGTTGGCATATATCAGAATTATAATGTCTCCCATGCATGGTTAACTAGGGTTAGGCTTAAGTTAACTATGGTTTGTACTCACATGGCCAATTCATCAGTGGTTGGCATATCAGAATTAATGTCTCCCATGCATGGTTAACTAGGGTTAGGGTTAAGTTAACTAATTTGTACTCACATGGCCAATTCATCAGTGGTTGGCATATATCAGAATTAATGTCTCCCATGCATGGTTAACTAGGGTTAGGGTTAAGTTATGGTTTGTACTCACATGGCCAATTCGTCAGTGGTTGGCATATCAGAATTAATGTCTCCCATGCATGGTTAACTAGGGTTAGGATTAAGTTAACTATGGTTTGTACTCACATGGCCAATTAATCAGTGGTTGGCATATCAGAAGCAATGTCTCCCATGCATGGTTAACTAGGGTTAGGGTTAAGTTAACTAAGGTTTGTACTCACATGGCTAATTCTTCAGTGGTCGGCATATCAGAATTAATGTCTCCCATGCATGGTTTTAACTAGGGTTAGGATTAAGTTAACTATGGTTTGTACTCACATGGCCAATTCATCAGTGGTTGGCATATCAGAATTAATGTCTCACATGCATGGTTAACTAGGGTTAAGTTAACTAAGGTTTGTACTCACATGGGCAATTCATCAGTGGTTGGCATATATCAGAATTAATGTCTCCCATGCATGGTTAACTAGGGTTAGGATTAAGTTAACTAATTTGTACTCACATGGCCAATTCATCAGTGGTTGGCATATATCAGAATTAATGTCTCCCATGCATGGTTAACTAGGGTTAGGGTTAAGTTAACTAATTTGTACTCACATGGCCAATTCATGTGGTTGGCATATATATCAGAATTAATGTCTCCCATGCATGGTTAACTAGGGTTAGGGTTAAGTTAAGGGTTTGTACTCACATGGCCAATTCGTCAGTGGTTGGCATATCAGAATTAATGTCTCCCATGCATGGTTAACTAGGGTTAGGATTAAGTTAACTATGGTTTGTACTCACATGGCCAGTTAATCAGTGGTTGGCATATAATGTCTCCCATGCATGGTTAACTAGGGTTAGGGTTAAGTTAACTAAGGTTTGTACTCACATGGCTAATTCTTCAGTGGTCGGCATATCAGAATTAATGTCTCCCATGCATGGTTAACTAGGGTTAGGGTTAAGTTAACAAAGGTTTGTACTCACATGGCCAATTCATCAGTGGTTGGCATATGGCTCTGGTTTTTTTAACATGTATCAAAAGTGTGAACTGAGAGGGTAAAAATGAAATTGACAGAAGACACTTAAAATATGTCATTTCTTAAAGCAGATGACTTGAATTTTATGAAAATAGAAAACTTGGAGCTTAATTCCGTTCATTTGGTCTGTAAACTTTGTAGACCCTTTGGCCAAATGAGATTTTTTCATAAAAAAGCAACTTGTTGCCAAAGCTAGATATTGCTTACTGTAATGCCCATTAGTTACCAAATTAGTTGTCATAGGAAAATAATGAGTCCAAGTTACTATTGACCAAATATGGCCATTCTGCGATCACTTTTAGGTAACTTTTCAGGCATATGAAACTGAAAAATGGGCAAAATAGCAGGTTTGGTGGCCAAAAATATGCTCTAAATGTAATTAATTTCATCCACATATATTGCTAATCCATATGTGAACAAGGTAATGATAACCAAGTACTGACATATTAAAATAAGTTTGATAATGCCTTTATAGTAAAAATGTAACTCTAGATACTCGTGGGTTTCGGATGTTACATTATTTTGTTAACATGCATTATTTGCAGGTATCTGGCCCTATTTCTAAGCACATATTAGTTCAAAAATGTAAATGATAATCACTGTCAGATGATTAAACCTATCACTTTAAAATCTAATCATCATTAAATGATATTTTCATCTTACTGAAGAAATTTTTTTATTTAGATGTGTATACATGTACTGATATGGCATTTATTCATATACATTGTTACCCACATCCTTATTGTAAATGTGCACTGGACATCATAATAAACCAAATTAATTAGCTCCCTGGAGCATTAAGTTGATAATACAAAGGGCTACACCTTTCTTACAATCATAATCAGGCTTTCTTTTACGTCTTCCCAACTTAAGAGTGTTTCGGATGTTACATTACGTTAACATGCAATTGCAATCTAATTGAACTTATTGAGGGAAACATTTGGGACATTTCATTATTTTAGCATAATATCAATCACTTTGAATCAGAAAACCTGTTGAAATTATTCAAATGATTCAAAATATGTACAAATATGTGTATAATTAAAGGCAGTGATTCGGATGTTACATGATGTTAACATTTTTACAAAGTTTGATGGTTGGAAGTTGAATTAACAAACATGAGATCATTGCATATACAACAGGTATGTTGCCATGATGGACACTCAGAAATTTTTGAATGCAAGGCACAATCATTTATCATTTGCACACATATAAAATATGCAAAAACTGATCGTATTAAAACAGCTCATAAGTCTGTGTTAACAAATAATTCCCATGAAACTTGTTCTGTTGTAAGAGTATTTTTCTTAGTTGTTAATTTGTTTCCATTGATAATTTATTGTTTTATCGGACATAATGAAGCTGTATGAAGCATAGTAAATATTTCTCCTGCTTCGTTTCGGGTATATGTGCATAGTGATTCCAATATAGGCCTAACACATGTACATACTTATATATATTTTATGTTAAAATGATAATTTTTTTTATGAAAATGCAGCTTTTTTCAATTTTGAAATAAATGATTATGACAAAATTGCTACTTAATTATTTTCAATAAGTTTTAGATACAAATGTATCATCTAATGCTAAAATATTATAAAGTTTATTGAAATTACAACTTCATTTTGGACTTGTTAACAAAAAATGGGTAACATCCGAAACACATTTTAAATCAAAGTATTTTGCTAGTGTAATGGAGAAATATTCAGTGTAAGTTGCTTTTCAAATTTAAAATAAATTTCTTACGACATGTGTATATGTCAGTAATGAAATTAATTTGAAAGGAGTGAACCAAATTAATTATGTTGCTTTTTATCTTATGTGCTATGCATAGAGGCAATAGATATTGTAGAGCTAACAACTTGTAATTTTTTCCACTAGCAAGGTTTACAAAGGTGAAATGGAGTCAGCAATATTAGGAAAATGAGGATGTACACCATATTTACTAGAAATTCACATTCATTTAAGTGTATATTCTAAAATCTTCTTACAATGCCCTGTTATTGGCCTCACTTTCCGTTAACATTTTGCCTTGTAACATCCGAAAAAAACTTGACATGTTAACGGTTTGCACACTCAAAGAACAAACCTGGGTATGGTAAAAAATATTTCTACTATGGCCTTCCCATGATTTCCAATCCATTTGACCCTTTTATTTCCCCTCTAATTAAATTTCTTCAACAAAATGTCACTCTTTCTGTCTCAGATGTTACATTTGATTCGGATGTTACCATTGTTAACGGAAATGTTGTGTGGCCAACATTTTACATAAAGTCAAGAGGAAGTGAAATCATTTTTCATTTAGATACTTGTTGTCATGTCTACTTCAACTTAATAATGAAAATTCAAAGCTGGTATTGTTCTTCACATAATTATAAGACAATATGTATTCTTTCGGATGTTACAAAACTGTTAACGGAAAATGAGACCCATTTAAGTAATGCTTCACCATAATTTGAAAACATTCAACCGATACAAAATTTGCACTTGCAATTATTTATATTGCCCTGAGGCAAACATTTAAAGTATTTGTGTATGTTTTACATGATAAAACAATCACTTAGACCATGTTAAAAATAGAGCAAGATTGTTAACGGAAAATGTAACGTCCGAAACATAATTTTCAAGTGCTCAAAATTTGTTCATGTTAGAAATTATTTAGGTAAATCTTGGATTTCTTGGATCTTGTACTAACATGTGTTCATAAAATATTGAACAGAATACTCAGAGCTGATCTGGTTTTATTTTGTAAACAAAACAAATTAGTCACTTCTGTTAGGTTGACAAATTTCCGTTAACAATTGGACATTTGGTCTTGTCACAAGTAAAGAAAGAAAACTGGGACAAATTTTGTTAAGCTATGGGAGATTAGCCTAGGTCTACACTACATAAAAATATAAAAAGTTATCCGGAAATAGGTCATGTGTTTCTGCTGGGGTCTCCCAAAGTGTCATTTAGCCTTTTGATACATGTTAAAAAAACCAGAGCCATATCAGAATTAATGTCTCCCAGGCATGGTTAACTAAAGTTAAGGGTAAGTTAACTATGGTTTGTACTCACATGGCCAATTCATCAGTGGTTGGCATATCAGAATTAATGTCTCCCATGCATGGTTAACTAGAGTTAAGGGTAAGTTAACTATGGTTTGTACTCACATGGCCAATTCATCAGTGGTTGGCATATCAGAATTAACATGTCTCCCACATGGCGTAAAATGCATTTCATTCACAGCCCAATGATGCAAACGCTGTGACATTTCATCACCTCCACTCATCATGATAACCTGCAGATGACAAACAGAGTTAACTAGGATTAGGGATAAGTTAACTATGGTTAAAATACAGCCCAATGATGCAAACGCTGTGACATTTCATCACCTCCACTCATCATGATAACCTGCAGATGACAAACAGAGTTAACTAGGATTAGGGATAAGTTAACTATGGTTAAAATACAGCCCAATGATGCAAACGCTGTGACATTTCATCACCTCCACTCATCATGTTAACCTGCAGATGACAAACAGAGTTAACTAGGATTAGGGATAAGTTAACTATGGTTAAAATACAGCCCAATGATGCAAACACTGTGACATTTCATCACCTCCACTCATCATGATAACCTGAAGATGACAAACAGAGTTAACTAGGATTAGGGATATAAGTTAACTATGGTTAAAATACAGCCCAATGATGCAAACGCTGTGACATTTCATCTCCTCCACTCATCATGATAACCTGCAGATGACAAACAGTGTTAACTAGGATTAGGGATAAGTTAACTATGGTTAAAATACAGCCCAATGATGCAAACGCTGTAACATTTCATCACCTCCACTCATCATGATAACCTGCAGATGACAAACAGAGTTAACTAGGATTAGGGATAAGTTAACTATGGTTAAAATACAGCCCAATGATGCAAACGCTGTGACATTTCATCTCCTCCACTCATCATGATAACCTGCAGATGACAAACAGAGTTAACTAGGATTAGGGTTAAGTTAACTAGGGTTAAAATACAACTCAATGATGCAAACGCTGTGACATTTCATCTCCTCCACTCATCATGATAACCTGCAGATGACAAACAGAGTTAACTAGGATTAGGGATAAGTTAACTATGGTTAAAATACAGCCCAATGATGCAAACGCTGTGACATTTCATCTCCTCCACTCATCATGATAACCTGCAGATGACAAACAGGGTTAACTAAGATTAAGGTTATTTTAACTATGGTTTACAACCCAATGATACAAACACCAGGACATTTCATCTCCTCCACTGATCATGATAACCTGAAGTCTATGACAAACAGGGTTGACTAGGATTAGGGTTAAGTTAGACTCTCGCTCACCAGTCACACATGTATATATTTTAAAGGACTGGCTCATGCCATTTTTTCATGTTTACATAGAATGGAGTCGGGGCTTCCTCAATATAGATAACAGAAAAAAATAAATCACAGAACAGAACAGAGATTTAAGGATATGTACCATCCGTCAAATAGGCAGGCACTTTTGCGTACGTAACGTCCGTAACGCTCGCTTCTAATTGTTGTAGCTAATTAACTAAGAAAGCCAAAACAAAATTGCTTCATTACATTGAACATTAGAGTGTATACTAGTAGCATACTAAGAAATAAAGTGTTATCCTTAGAACAGCAAACATGTGTGCTATTCACTTGAAAGTTGTAAGTTGCATGCATCTGTAACGTCCGTAACGGTGGAATTGGCCATATAAACACAGTACATACACAGCACCTGTTGGAACTCCCGGTCGGAGCCAGGAGTTTCAATTATTGGAACTGGAAAACTATAGCTGTTTGTAATGCTTCCGTCAATTGCAAGCCCGGCTACCAGGGACCCGGGCACTGAAGACACAATAGTACAATACCCGGGACTGTCACCCTGAAATTACTAGAAAGTACGTCTCCGGTATCCGGGACTGTACCAGGGGCATAGCGGGGATTATTACAATTGCCTTTGGTAATCTCCCCCGCTACGTCCCCGCTGTGCCCGGGTACCTGGTCACAAGCAAACTTCTGTACAAATTCAACTTATGCAAATGAATCAACCACAGCTCATTATAACCCAATGACATCACCAGCTCAAATTACATCCCATTGAAACACATGTAACTGATGAGGGAATAAATTCAATCTATTCAACCAGATTCACGTGCCTTGGAGCAACCAACGTTGCGGCCAGTACCATTGACCTTCAGCTGGGTTGTCAGTGGTACTGGCCGCAACGTTGGTTGCTCCAAGGTACGTGAATCTGGTTGAATAGATTGAATTTATTCCCTCATTGTATGATTCCCAGATGATTGAGAGTATTCCCAACATGAACCAACATTACTCAAATTTCAAGACCTTTTTGTAAAAAATTACAAATTTTTCGGAGATTTTCAAAGTTTTTCTATGGAAGTTTAAGGTTTATTCAAGCTACTTGTGTAGGAAGTACAAGTGGAGACAGTCAAATGTTGATGGACAAACGTAATATGCATGAGCATTTTTCATAGTCCAGAACAAATTTTCTTGAAAATCCATGCACCTGATTGGTCAGTTCAGTGCATGGGGTTGTAATGTGAGCAGCTGTCATGTCTGTGTATACTGTTGGTTGGTGGTTTCCCAACTGTGCAATTGATCATCATGGTGGTGGTACCTGGTGTGTTCTCTTAATTATTTGTACAGTGCCAATGGTGCAAGTTTGATTGTGCTGGTACTGTTTTTTCGATTGAGGGCGCTGTCACAGAGCTAGACGACTTTTAATTTTGCGGGGATTTTTTAGCTTTTAAATCCTTTATTTTCCGCGTTTCCTCCGGCCATCCTGGTCTTTAATCGTATTTTTAAGCATTTATATATGTTTGAGGATTCGCGTGTTGGTTTATTGTTCATCGTTACTGTGTTTTTATGACATTTTTAAACAATTCTGTGAACACTGAAATAGTTCTGTATGTGAAATCAGCCATCTTGTATAGTCACTACAGTTACATCGTACTCAACATTTAAGTGCAAAGTTTTTATCAGCCTGTATATTTAGTATGAAGCCTACCATTAGTTATTTTGTTATTGGATTAGTGCTCACTTGAGCTCGTATTGGGAACACTAGGGACTACAAGACTGTAAGTACAACTATAGACTTAAGATTTGCCGACTGTGATGATGATGTGATTTTTGGTACTACAAATCTTCTTGGAACAACTATGCTTTCACGTAAACAATTCATCAAAACTCTTAAAAACTCAAGAGGTCTATCATGGACCCATGTTCTGATTATTGGTCTTGGCAATGACGTTAATCCAAATGCAGGCCCTCCATCAGGCTCCTCATTTAATGACCCTCCAGCACCGTGTGGAATCTGTGGTGATGAAGTAGGGTATTATCCTGTAAAGGGTATCCAGTGTGAAGAGTGTGAAAAATGGAACCATGCTACCTGTATCAACATGAGTAGTAAAACTTACAACCTTCTTGCTAATACAAGCACGTCCTGGATTTGTGATGGATGTGGACATCCAAATTACTCTGACTCATTGATCAATATTGATTTTGATTTTCAAACGGAAAACCCGTTTAGCCCTTTGGATTCGGATCAGTCACTGAATGATGTGCAACCACTTGCTACATCATCCCCAAAGTTAAACAAAGGCAAAACCAAGAGACTTGACTCTGCTCGCACTCCTAAAGAAAAGCATGCAAATAAGACTAAACCAGAAAAAAAGACTAGAGCGAAGAAACTCACCATTTTAAATATAAACTTTCAAAGTATAAAAAACAAAACAATTGAGTTCCTGTCAATTCTTCATGAACAAAAGCCAGACATTGTAATTGGCACCGAAACTTGGCTAAACAGTTCCATCCTTGATGCCGAGTTATTTCCACCTGAGTATGCCATCTTTAGAAAAGATCGTCCTGATGGCTGGGGAGGAGTCTTGATAGCCGTCAAAGGCCTCTCCTGTCATCTTCTTGATGATTTGAATTCTGACTCTGAATGTATTTGGGTTCGTGTTGAATGTGGCCCAAAGAAAAAAGTGTATGTTGGGGCATTCTACAACCCTGACACCTCGCATGAACCAATTGATTTGCTGAATTTGTCTCTCTCCAAACTCCACCAGAAAACTAAAGGAAACTGTGAAATATGGCTAGGAGGTGATTTTAACCTCAAAGATGTTGTCATGTGGTAATGTTATCAATGCGCGATTAATTGCAATATGCGCTCAAACTAGTACGCGGTGTGGCGCGCTATGTCCGCAGATTTGCGTAGCGCCATGATTGCGAATGTATTTTATTATTGTAATTCACTTTTGAATGTAATGTCCGACCGCGATGTCGTAAAACTATGGAATGGGAAGAAAAGAGGAGAGAGAGGATGGAGAGAGAAATAAAAAGACTCTAACTAGTCTAAGAATTATGGTAAAACTTCGCCTGATGGTGTGATTTCATAGTTTTATTAAGAAGATAAGGTGGCAGCGAACGTAACATGGTGGCAGCGGTGGGAGTGTCATGTGGTAATGTTATCAATGCGCGATTAATTGCAATATGCGCTCAAACTAGTACGCGGCGTTGCGCGCTATGTCCGCAGATTTGCGTGAGCGCCATGATTGCGAATGTATTTTATTATTGTAATTCACTTTTGAATGTAATGTCCGACCGCGATGTCGTAAAACTATGGAATGGGAAGAAAAGAGGAGAGAGAGGATGGAGAGAGAAATAAAAGGACTCTAACTAGTCTAAGAATTATGGTAAAACTTCGCCTGATGGTGTGATTTCATAGTTTTATTAAGAAGATAAGGTGGCAGCGAACGTAACAGATGTATAAATTGGCCTGACCAGTCTGTTAAAACTGGTAGCAATTTTACTGCTCAATGTAAGAAATTTATTGACATCTGCAACTTCTTCAGCCTCGATCAACTTGTTACCGAGCCAACCCGGAAAGATAGCATTCTGGATCTGTTCCTTGTTTCTAATCCCACTATTATTGAGTACACTAAGGTATTACACGGATTAAATGACCATAGCATTGTGAAGATCCATGTTAACACCGGGTGTTCAACAGCCAAACCTGCTCGTCACAAATTTTTCCTATATAAAAAAGGTAAATTTGATGATCTTCGTAAGTGAAAAGTTTTTTTGTTTGTCAAAACCAGTTGAAGAAACTTACATTTCTTGCTGACAGTTTCGTCATGCAGTGAACCACTGACTTTCTCGAAGCTTGGTGTTGTTGTGATGATCCAACAGCTGATGACTGGCGGGAAGTTATATCACTTCCGGTAGCATTGTTAGTCTTGCTACAAGTCTCCAACAGTGGATCAAACACGTGACTCAGATTGTAGACCCCCTCGTCTCTGTTCATAACTCCTCGCCCCCTTCTCCTGATCTGGATTGATTCTTTTATCCATCTCGCTTTCCTATCACTTTCTCTCTCTAAGATTTTTGCCTCCCCCCAATTGATAATATGATTAGCCCTGGCTACGAGGTCACTAATAGCTGAGTTCTTGAAATGGCTCTCGGATTCCTTTCTTTTTGATCTTGTGTATTTTTGTTGACTCGCCTTCTCTGCCTCCCTTCTGCATGTGTGTGCCAAAAGTTCTTTTTGTTTCACCAACATAAGTTAGGTCGCAGCTACCGCAAGGGATTTCGTAGACACAATTAGGGGTTTTTACCGGCTCTTGCTTGTCTTTTGGAACAAGATCAAAAAATCCCATTCCTAGACAGGCTCATAGTTCGGAAACCTGACAAGTCCATCAAACTCATGGTTTATAGAAAAAAGACTCACACTGACCAATACTTGTCTTTCACTTCCCATCATCCACTCCACCAGAAAATGGGTGTGGTACGTACCTTACTTGACAGGAAGGATAGAATAGTGACTGAGGAGGAGGATAAAATCAAAGAAGAAGCGCATATAAGACAGGCCCTAGCCAAATGTGGCTATCCCAAATGGACAATAGACAGAGTCAAGAAACAAATGGAAGAAAAACAACAAAGAAAGACTAAGAAAAATAAGAGCACTACTTCTGATCAAAAAAGTAAAGGTCTAGTAGTGATCCCCTATGTAGCGGGAGTGTCAGAAAGAATTAGCAGAACACTCAAGAAACATGATATCATAAGCGACCATGAGACCACATAGCACGATCCGAAAAATGGTGGTCCACCCAAAAGACAAGCAAGAGCCGGTAAAAACCCCTAATTGTGTCTCTGAAATCCCTTGCGGTAGCTGCTGACCTAACTTATGTTGGTGAAACAAAAAGAACTTTTGGCACACGCATGGATGAACACAGAAGGGAGGCAGAGAAGGCGAGTCAACAAAAATACACAAGATCAAAAAGAAAGGAATCCGAGAGCCATTTCAAGAACTCAGCTATTAGTGACCACATAGCCAGGGCTAATCATATTAATAATTGGGGGAGGCAAAAATCTTAGAGAGAGAAAGTGATAGGAAAGCGAGATGGATAAAAGAATCAATCCAGATCAGGAGAAGGGGGCGAGGAGTTATGAACAGAGACGAGGGGGTCTACAATCTGAGTCACATGTTTGATCCACTGTTGGAGACTTGTAGCAAGACTAACAATGCTACGGAAGTGATATAACTTCCGCCAGTCATCAGCTGTTGGATCATCACAACAACACCAAGCTTCGAGAAAGTCAGTGGTTCACTGACGAAACTGTCAACAAGAAATGTAAGTTTCTTCAACTGGTTTTGACAAACAAAAAAACTTTTCATTTGTTAATTACCAAACCTGATGAACCTGTTCCAAGATCTTCGTAAGGGTTTGCAAACCTTTGGTCAGTGTTTTCTCCAAGACATGAAGTCAAGATCTGTTAATGAAAGTTGGATCCACCTGAGAGATTCCCTTATGCAGCTTACTGAAAAATATTCCTTCCAAATACTCCTCCACCAGGTTTAATCTGCCTTGGTTCTCCCCCGCACTTCGTCGCCAAAGCAGAAAGCTCCAAAGACTGTATAATAAACAATGTAAATCAAAAAATCCTGAAGATTCCAAACTCTTCAAAAGCACCCGGAAAGCGTATAAGAGGAACTTGAATAAAGCCCACAATGAATATATCTCCGCTAGGCTTGAAGAAGACCTCCAGCAGAACCCAAAGAAATTTTGGAAGTATGTAAAATCAAAGCGAACGGACAATGTTGGTGTGCACCCATTAAAAAATGGCACCGAAACCGTCTCCGATCATGTTAGCAAAGCAAATGTTTTGAACTCATTTTTCAAATCCGTCTTTACCCGCGAAGATACGTCAAACCTTCCCGGACGACAACAGATTTTTCCTGATATTGATCCGCTTGAAATCACGGCTGCTGGCATAGAGAAACTTCTGCATGATCTCAATCCCTCCAAGGCCTCTGGGCCAGACAACATTCCTAATAAAATCCTTTTAGAATGTAGCGTGGAATTAGCTCCACTTTTGTCAGCTCTTTTTAATCAATCTTACAATCTATATCAACTGGTGAACTCCCAGATGATTGGACTACTGCTAATGTGTCTCCTGTGTTCAAAAAAGGCAGTAAAAGGGCTATTTCATTATAAATGACAACATTGAGTCCCAAAAGGGGTCAAAATTCAAACTCATTTATTTCATGCAAATTCATTATCATTTCAAAGTTCAGATGGTGTGTCAATAATTCTCAAAATATTAGGCGTCAAACCCTCAGGAACCATTAAAAAAAAAAATTAAATTGAATTTTTGCTGTGTAAAACATAGCTGCCGTCTGGAGGGACATTTTTTAAACAATTTAATACACAACTTTGAAAGAGTATATGTAACCAACATTGGGTTCATACTTATTCATATTTAGTCTGTAATAATTGTTGTATGTTCCTTTACACTTCAGTGTCTTAAATATGCCAGTTTCAATATAAAACAATTAGTAAATTGATACTAATCCAGATAAATGGTGCAAAATTACTACATATTTTAAGGATAAACTTTATCTTCACATGAAAAATTCATGAAATAGTCATTTTGTCCTGCCCAATAGCTACACTGATGCATAAGTGAGTATTCTGCGTCAATCTGTTGTACTAGTCATGGAAAACCTAAAATAAAAGACCCTCCTGTGTCATTTGTTCTGGATAGGACACATTTTTTAACACATAATAAAGCATACTTTAACTTTAGAAATAGCTGCATCAATATTATTGCATCAATATTATTGCATAAAAGATCCCCAGCATTTAAAATCCACTACAAACAGGGTTAATATTCTGGTTAAATTAGGAATATTGCAATTCTTAGCTAACCAAGTTCAATGCAGAATAATATCATATGTGTTCTCAACAACTGGACAATAATTTGAACACTAAAGTGGTTTGTAAGCATAATTTGCAATAAAATGCAAAAAATTTCTTGTGGGTTTGGCTCTTTGAAATTTTTATTTTTTAGTTTGTTTACCAATTCATGGAAATGACATAATTGTGCTGGAGAGGACATTTGTTAAATTGCAAACAGAATCGTGGATACAGGCTTGCAAAAATGCAACAAATACCAAATCATGTGCCACCTTGGTAGAAGGAAGACCACTCTTCCTCTACAAATTTCACATTCTATGATATAATCCTTCTTATTTCAACAATTAGTAATTAACTTCAGTTCTGGAGAGGACAAATTTTTAACGCGGAACTGTGGTATCAAGAACAAGTGGTCTACTGTATGTAAAATAAATGAATTCCTCAATCAGTGCCCTGTCCCATCAATTGGTAATATAACACAGATTATACAGGTAGGGTAAGGGTTTATATTTCCTCTTTAATGTTAACAAAAATGGAGGCATGAATTGGAGAGGACACTCATTTTTTTTATTTAACATAAAATGCCAATTTTGCAAGAATCTCTGAATTTTAACATTTTTGCACCAATTTTCACCATTCAACTTGCATGATGTTCCACATATCATATTTTCATTGCAACAAGCACATTGCCATAGAATGTACCTAATTTTTCAAAGAATTTATTCAGAATACATGGGCAAAATGAAATCGGACTCCAAAATTGGGTTAAAAATGTACCTTTTGGCAATTTTTTTATGCAAAAAATAGACAGAATTCTGTAAAAATGCTCATGTAGCTTGTAGTTTGTGGCATACTTAGAATTAAGTTAATAACACTGCATTATCACCCTAATTATATCAACCAGATATGATAAAAGCCATTTTTGTGAACGTGTCATTTATAATGAAATAGCCCAAAAGCGATGCAAGTAATTATCGTCCTATGTCGCTCACGTCCGTTGTGTGCAAGTGTCTTGAACATGTCATCCACCGCCATATAATGTACCATCTTGAGCATCACAACATACTTAATGACTGCCAACATGGCTTTAGGAGATGTAGAGGTTGCGACACCCAGCTACTCACTACAGTCGATGATATCGCGAAATTAATCGAAAAAGGAAAGCAGATTGACGCAATTTTATTAGATTTTTCTAAGGCGTTTGATCGCGTCCCCCATCAAAGACTTCTCCTGAAATTGAGACACTACGGTATTACTGGACATATTTACAACTGGATCTCAGGGTTCCTAACATCACGTTAGCAGAAAAGTAGTTCTTGAAGGAGAATGTTCTACATCAGCAGAAGTTTTATCAGGTGTGCCCCAGGGCACAGTCCTCGGCCCGCTACTGTTCCTCCTTTACGTGAACGATATTCCTTCATGACCAGGCTTTTTGCAGATGATGGGCTTTTGTACATAGGGAAGTTAATTCCTCGTCAGATGCTGCCTCTCTTCAGAGTGACCTGGATGCCCTGTGTAGATGGGAAAGTGAGTGGGAGATGAAATTCAACTCTGACAAATGCTTTGTCATGCACATGACCACCAAGAAGAACCCAGCTATCCACCCTTATGAAATCAATGGCAGACCTCTGCAGACTACAACCAACCACCCATATCTTGGGTTTATCTTCAACAGTGATTGCACCTGGTCATCTCACATATGGTCATGTGTCATGAATTGGGGGCCAAATGCGTTACATGCTCAAAATTAGAAAATTAATCACGCTTTCACACAAAAATGATTGTAATTCATCTCATGTTTGTCAGAAACCTACAATTTTTATATCATCATAAAGCTGAAAGTGTAAGGAAGACAATTGTTCAACTTTTAAGTTGATATACAGGGTGCCACAAATATTATATAGGGTGGAAAAGTTACATTTTCGTTCAAAAAGTAAAAAAATTGGTTCCTCTCTTACTCACTAACATAAACACCTGTTCTGCTACAGGGTTGTTAAGTTGGGCGGTCAAAACCTGTTTTGTCCACAAAGCGGTTAAAACCAGGTTAAAACCGGACAAAACCTGGTTTAAACCGGTCAAAACTGGTCAATACTAAAAGCGATTCCACATATGGCATAAATACTGTGATTGTGATAGAAAAGAAACTTCTTGCAATTACATAGTTTTGCTAATGACTTCCAATGCTAATTGGGTTTTGATCAGTCAAATTAACAACTTAAAGGAACAGTTTGCTTGAGATCTCATAATTTTGTAAACATGGTAAAGTAGCAGTCTGCACACTCTCTAACAATCCTTGTTTTAAACAATTTACAATACCAAATTCCATTTCGTTTATATTTTCTTATACTGCTGACTTAATTAATATTAATTAGATTAATTATTTATGTTACCAAATCATACACTGATCCCTGAGAAATGATCCTAATTATTGATTTAGTCTTATTTTTGTATAAAACAAAGAAAAATGCAAAGTCTGTTTATTTTGTATGTTATATAGGCTATCTAGGAAGTTGATATCTTAAAAACAATGGTTAACAAGAATAACAATTAATAGGCAAAATTTTCTACCTTCTTGCTAGTAATTCGTAAGTAATGTTAAAATGTAAAGTTTTACATTACAGGCCTATACTGTATGTACATCATCATGATGTACCGGTACGCCTAGATGTCACTTCAGCATATTCAGAATGCTATTAACTCAAATTATGTATTATCACTAAATGTTCCTTTCTGTTCATGTAAATGGGCTTGGGTTGTATTGGGAAGTTATTTGTCTTGAATTACTGCATTTTAAATGGTGACTTTTAAGTATCACAATGGGTTTTGACCAGTTTTGACCACTTTTTAGTGGTCAAAACTGCCCGGTTTAAACCGGTTTTAACCGCCCGGTTAAAACCGGGGCGGTTTTAACCTAACAACTCTGTTCTGCTAAAACCTTTTTAGATGTGCTAATAACATTGTAGGCTCTCAAAAAAAGCAAACTTGTAAAGATGAGTTATGTAGCCTAACTGAGATACAGGGTGTTCAAAAGTCGTACATAAATTTTTATGATTTTTATGACATTATCAATCAAAACTTTTTTCCTTCATGTCCTACACAAAACCAATGGCATATTTGAATTCCTCATCAAATTTCCTTCTAAAAAATGTTAACTTTTACAGAAGTAGGGTAACTTCTTCAAGAAATATGACATTCAGAACATTTCGGAGCACAAATGCATGCTTAGTACAGTAACGTATAGGAAAAGCCTAGAACCCATGACACAGAATGCAGCACATTTACAACAAATTAAACCAGCTTGGAATAAAATTGGTCAAGTTACCTACTAGACATAAATACCAAAACAATGGTACATAATTCATCCTAATACCTTGCTGGGTTATGAAGTTACAGTAAAAAATAAATTTGAGAGGCACTGAAAATCAATATTCCCTATACTTTAACACACACCTCAACCGTAGGCACCTCAACGCGAAGGCACCACCACCCCTGACTTTGCATCATTTGAATTGCAATATCTCAAAAAGTAAATACAGCGTGAAGTTTTACTTTCCACAGTTTTAGGTAGATAAATTAGCAACAAAATGAGACCATTTCTTTTTTAAATGTAACACCACCACCTTTTCATATACATGTACCTGTGCAATTCATGACGCACGACCATAAATAAGATCACTACCAATGCCAAGCAGACCACTGGTATTATCAGAAGGAACTTCAAGTCTTGTAGCAGGAATGTGAAATCACGTCTTTACCAATCTCTGGTTCGCCCGAAGCTGGAATACGGTGTTTGCGGTTGGGCTCCATTTACTGAAGGAGAAAAGAAACAGCTTGAAGGTATACAGAGATTTGCAGCCAGAATGTGTTGTAACAACTACACTAGGAAAGCTAGCATGACAGCCATGCTTCAAGAACTCGGATGGCCACTGCTTGAAACCAGACGCACAATAGCCCGGCTCAACATGCTGTATTGTATAAAATTACCCATGAACTTGTGGATGTGCAACATGAACTCAAAACTCAAACCAGAACCCACCGGAGATCCCACCAGTATTCATACTGTAACGGGACCGAGCTTGCCCCTAATACTTATGTAAACGACTGATGGAGAAGACTAGCCTTCTAAACATACAAGTGGTAGCGTAGTATCACAGACTAGAATTCTCCCCCAAGATATGTTAAACCAGTGATGCAAGAAAGGAGTAGGCTAACAGGTAAAAATGAGACTTGACAATTCTGTTTTATATTTGCTTCTTTTGTTAACTCTTGTATTGTTATTTTGCTTTCATATTTGTCTTATCACATCACAATTCATAAAATACAAGTAAACACTGGTAAATACACAATCTCTGTTGTTGATCATGACGATATTTCCTTATTTATTTCTTTTAAATCCAAATAAATTACTAATAAATGCTGCCGAAAAGTATATACTATCTGCTTGAATAATCGAGAAGCATAAAAATACAATTTAAATCAACAGAATCTCTCATCACATGACATAGTCATAGGCTAGGCCAAGGCCTACTTCAGAGTATCCATGCCTATACACCAAATACGAGCTTGCCATGCCGTAATGCACAAAACACAGTGCTTTTTAATTGGACTTTGGGGATATTTCACGCCCAAGCTTGTGTCCAAGCTGCAATTGGACTTTGGGGATATTTCACGCCCAAGCTTGTGTCCAAGCTGCAATATTGGACTTTGGGGATATTTCACGCCCAAGCTTGTGTCCAAGCTGCAATTGGACTTTGGGGATATTTCACGCCCAAGCTTGTGTCCAAGCTGCAATGCAATATTTTGAGCCTAGCCTAGATCAAAGTCCGGCTGTTGCATGGCCCTTGCATGCACGGGTGGGAAGGAGCCCACCCGACAAACTGAAATTTCTTGCGTCGTACATGGCCTTTTATACTCTCCTGAACGCGTTCATGGAACCTTTGGCGGCTGCGTTCAAAGCGTAAGCTCCGTTACTATGGATATCGCGCAGTCACTCCGCGTCAGGCGCTCACTTTCGAAAAGATTTGAACATGACGAAATCAACAATTTAATAACTAGAACAATTGCTAAACAAACTGATGACACCATTTTTGACCATGTAAAACATAAAAATACTCCAAAATATCTTAAAATTCTACATCCTTAAACAATTACATCTTAAATAATCCAAAGTTTGATCAACAAAAGTTGTTTTTAAGAAAATTTACAATTTTTAGGAAAACTTGTTTACGGTCCCAGACGATTGCTGGCCGGGGAGTTTCAAAATGACAAATCCAAAATTCTGTAAACAAACACAAGAAAAACCTGAATTTCATCATGAATATTTACTCATAGACGGTATGTAATACCTTATTGTTTTCCTGACAAAATTATTTACACAATATTATAAGATCACAGTACAATTCTAGCGGAAGTAGTGAAATTTGAAGCCAATTTTGCTCGTACGACGTGACAAATTTTCTCTGCCGTATTTTCAACACTCGACATCTCGGACGACCGGACTGGTCATCAAATACAAATATTTACAAAAATATACCTTGTGCAGAGCCATGCAATCATTTTAAAATGTATAATAACTATCAAAAACTACCACGAACACGTGAGCATCGTGACTTTTCTCTAAATATGAATTTGACAATCTTGCTAAATTTTCGTATTTCTGCAATAGACAAACACACAGGAGGTAAGCTTAAAAACAGGCCAAAAATCTGAAATCGCATTTTGGCTCTCCGTTTCAATACCACCGGGTCCATGCCAAGTCTAAGGTCTACAGTACCAGTTTTTATCCATCAACCATCCCCCATTGGAATGATCTCCCAGAGGCCATCATTAATATAACCAAACTAGAACAATTCAAGACAGCCGTCGCTGATCATCTTGTTAAGGGGGGAAAGCAAAACTACGTCATCTAGCTCCGCGACTCGTCCAAACTCTAGTGGGATGCGGATCTACCGTTTTGCTGGAGACCCAGATACAGATACAGATACTGTAGCCGGGCTTGCAATTGACGGAAGCATAACAGCCCTTTAGCTTTGAAGGCACGAGAGTTTACTCAGCCCGGCTGACATGGGCGGGGACAGTAGGGGAGATTGGGGTTAGTTGAAACATTTTTCACAAAATCGTCTTTTTAACGCAAACCGATTACTTTCCAAGAAACACTAACCATAGGGTCAGTCCATGTCAAAACAGACTGAGTGTACACCCACCCTCTTGGATTATGCTCTCCTTTGGCTCAGGGGTACCTTTCATGGACCCCTAGGTGAGGTCTGAAAAAATTCAAATTCAATTTCGTTTCGAATGGCGGGCCATCTAAGTTTGGCGACCTTGACCAAAATTGGGAATTTAAGGTGTCCAAATGACAAAGCGCTCTCTTTGAGAGGCATTTTCTTCTTAATTAAATCAGTTGTGACCCTCTTTTTGAATGTGGTCACTCACTGGCTGTGTCTGAAATGCCTAATGCCAAAAAAGATTGATTTGAATTTCGTTGGGATTTCAGAGGGGTCAAAATCAGCACTTCATACTGTTCAATCAAATTATCTTTGATTTTGAAGGACAGTGCACTTATAGGTCCTAATTATGTTCAGAATGGATTAACCATGTGCCAATGTCTATGAGCAATTCAAAAAAAGAGAAATTTCTAGACCCCCTACAGAATTTTAGGCCCCCCTAAAGTGGTTCAGCCACAAATGGCGCTTAAAATCGGCAAATTTTGACACCTAATAACTTTAGGTGTACACCAGATATGAATTTCTAGTCTTTTGCATCTGAAAGAATGTAGTCTTATGTTACTAGGAACATAAGATTTGTTTTGTATTTTTGTGTTTTGATACTTTCAAAAGGTCGTTGACATATGAACATTTTTCGTCATAGCACCCTTCTGAAAGGTCTGACACATAACAAACTATACATTTTTGGAATCCTCATGACCATACGAGTAATTTGATATATTACTTGACATAATTGGGAGCATTCTGAAAATTTGACCCCATAACCTGTACTTTGCATGTGCATCGTTGCCAGGAAGTGCATTTTGACCCCTTAAAAATCCATACAGAGGATTAGAAAGTAGTGTTTTCTTATTACTTGACTCAAGAGCAACTTGAAATATCAGGATAAATAATACAAATGGCTATAAAGTGATCAAAAATATAAACAAATATCATACTAAAATTGGCATTTTGTACCGTATCCTGTATGCATGGTATGTTAGGCAAAAATGACTATTTTTGAAAGCGTCAACTCAATACTAAACCACAACAAATACAACACAAATCTTATGTTCCTAGTAACATTAAACTACATTCTTTCAGATGCAAAAGACTAGAAATTCATATCTGGTGTACACCTAAAGTTATTAGGGGTCAAAATTTGCCGACTTTAAGTGCCATTTGTGGCTGAACCACTTTAGGGGTGGCCTAAAATTCTGTAGGGGTCTAGAAATTTCTCTTTTTTTTTAATTGCTCATAGACATTGGCATATGGTTAATCCATTCTGAACATAATTAGGACCTATAAGTGCACTGTGACATTATCATGGGTCCTTCAAAATCAAGATAATTTGATTGAACAGTACGAAGTGCTGATTTTGACCCCTCTGAAATCCCAACGAAATTCAAATCTATCTTTTTTGGCATTAGGTATTTCAGACACAGCCAGTGAGTGACCACATTCAAAAGAGGATCACAACTGATTCAATTAAGAAGAAAGTGCCCCTCAAAGAGAGCACTTTGTCATTTGGACCCTTAAATTCACAATTTTGGTCGAGGTCGCCAAACTTTGATTGCCCGCCATTCATAAGCGAAATGGAATTTGAATTTTTTCTTGTGACCTCACCTAGGGATCCATGAAAGGTACCCCTGAGCCAAAGGAGAGCAAAATCCAAGAGGGTGGGTGTACACTCAATCTGTTTCGACATGGACTGACCCCATATCAGTATAAACATATACATACATGGTCATTTTCACGGTAAAGGGTGTAACTTTGGATTTTTAACATTTTGATCCGTAGTGTTCTTATAAAGCCACAGAATTCCATGATTTTTGGCCACATAAGTCATCTAGTTAGCAGCTACCTTGGGTAGCATAATCATCTTTAGGAGTTACTGCGTTCAGTTTTAGCAGGCTTAAATGTACTTAATATTGCCATTTTGAAAAACTATAAAAAACAGTAACATTTTTGTAAAAGCCTGTGTTTTCTTCAGTTAGTTCATTGATAATTTTTCTTATCCTGAAAGTATGGTCATATGTTCAGTAAACACTGCCACATTAGATTTAATTGTGAACAGCCCTGTATTTTTGAGAACCGGACTTGATATTTGTCGTTTCGAGGCTTCATTTTCCGTTAACAATTGTTAACAAACTTTGTGGGTATAGCTTTGGTTCATAATTCTTGGTTATTTCTTCACTTCTTCTTGATTCATAACAGTTGATATCTTAACTTGAAATGGGTAACTAAAATTAGTCGATTTGCAAGCTTTTAAAATTTTTATAAAATATTGACTTCAAAGAGCCGTTTTTCCGTTAACTTTTTTGAAGCCTCCGAAACAAACTGTTCAGCTAGCTTGGGCAAATATAAATAAAAGAGCTCATGCAATCTATTTATCAAAATGTATTAAAGTAGATCCTCAAGTCACTTGTTTTTAAATCGTGGAGATATATATCGCCGTTTGAAAATGGGACCCAATACAAACTTTCCGTTAACACTTGAAGCCTCCGAAACAAATGAAGCCTCCGAAACAACAATAAGATTAATTATCATCTATTAAGTTGCACATCTAAATTAGTGTGTTCCATATTGATATCTGCATTGTAATTGTTACTTGATATGTGCAGAATGTCATAAATGTAAAAAAAAAAAAATGATATTATGGTTAATGTTTGAAAAATTTACTGATACCCAAGAAAGCCTGTTTCAGAGGCTTCACATGCAAGTTAACACCATACTTAACAAATGGGTGAAAAAAATGAATGTGTGATTAATCTACAATATCTGCTGCATAGAATCATTAATTCAATACACACAAGAAAATAACAGCTTAGATGATCCCAACAGTGTTGTTTTCAAAAAAACTACTTCTGCAATGTTTAACCATTGTTAACATGAAGCCTCCAAACAAAAAAATGACTTGCTGTGATAATTTAATTTTTGTCACAACTGAAATTCAATACTTAGATGCAAAGCATGAAAATTGGTAATTGTGATATTTTTTACCTATTTTTTCATGTCAACTTGCAGTAGTTAGCCAAATATTTTACTTTTATGATCACCTGTGTTGTTAACTGAAGCCTACGAAACACAAATTGCTTGAATTGCCAATTCGAAAAAATAACTCCAATTTCTGTGAAACTTGGCTGGTAGGTTCCTTTCATCAAGTAGTATTTATACATGAAGTTAGACATTCAAATTATTTTAGGAACCCAATTAAAACTTTAAAAATATGTTTAAGGTTGGCAAATTTCCATTGTAAATGACACTTGATGTTAAAAATTTTCAAAACTGCAATTACAAACATCATAAAACATGGTATAAAATTTAACTTATATCTGTTGACTTACTTTGGAATGGGATTTCACATGTATTCCAGCTTTCATGTCATAATTTTCTGAGCATATGTAAAATACATTTTTCTTAGATTTTAACCAAAATGTTATGGAAATGTCAAAATTTTTATTAGAAACCAAAAGGTTTAAGCCTTGAAACATTATTTTACTGGAATTTAAGTTGCTTCTATGCATGATTTCAGTAAACAGAAACATATTTAAGTGGTTTGAAATTTTGACCCTAAAAATCAAAAGTTACACCCTTTACCGTGAAAATGACCACATGCTACAAATACAGCCTTAAACTTTATTGGACTTGCTTATGATTATTCATATTAAGGCCAAATAAAAAAATAAACATGTTTCACGTCCCCTCCCGCTTCCTTTTTTGAGGTTTCCTCAAATATATTGTTATTTTTTGAAATTCAGTTATAACTTTTCAAAAAATATGTCTAGGAAGTTGGGATACTTTCTATAGCCTTGTTAAGATACAAGAAACATTTTAGGAAGGTTTTGTGATCATTAGAGGGGGTGTACATGTAACTCTCAGAACAACAAATAAAAAAGGGCCTCCTCCTTTTTCCAGGCATTATTGTACACGCTAAAACAGCTCCAAGTATGGGTATTTATACCAATTTTGCGATAAAAAATAGAAAATAAAAAGCCCCCTCTTCCTCCTTTTTTTTTTTCGTGAACCCGGACGTGAAACATGTTTTATTTTTTACTTGGCCTAATCCAATTTGAAAATTTGAAAAAAAGTGTTTAAACTAACCCCACCCCTGGGGTAAGTTGAAACATAGGGTGGGGTTAGTTGAAACATGGCTTGGTCGTGCGCCATGAATTGGGGGCCAAATGCGTTACATACTAAAAAATTGAACAATTTACATGGGTTTGTACTAAAACTGATCTAATTCATAAACTGTTCATTAAAACCCTACACAATTATATATCACTGTCAAGCTTAGAGTACCAGGAATACACACATACAAACAATTGGTCAATATACAGGGTGCCATAAATGTCATATAGGGTGGAAAAGTTAAATTTTGGTTCAAAAAGTATAAAATTTTGTTCCTCTCTTATTTACTAACGTAAATACTTTTTCTGCTAAAACCTTTTCAGATGTGCTAATAACATTGTAGGCTTCCAAAAAAAGCAAACATGTATTGATGAGTTATGTTGCCTTACTGAGATACAGGGTGTTCAAAAGTCGTACATAATTTTTTTTGATTTTTATAACATTATCAATCAAAACTTTTTTCCTCCAGGCCCTACACAAAAACCAGTGGCATATTTGAATTCCTCATCAAATTTCCATCAAGAAAATGCTAACTTTCACAGCAGTAGGGTAACGCCTTCAAGAAATATGATAGTCAGAACATTTCGGAGCATAAATAAATACCTAGTACAGTAACATATAGGAAACGTCTAGAACCCATGACACAGAATGCAGCACACTTGCAACAAATTAATTTTACTTGGAGTAAAACTAGTCACACTTCAAACTAGACAGAAATACCAAAACAATGGTACATAATCCATCTCAATACCTTGTTGGATTATGAAGTTACAGTAAAAAATATATTTGAGAGTCACCAAAAAACAATATTCCCTATACTTTAACACATGCCTCATCCGTAGGCTCCTCATCCGTAGGCTCCACCACCCCTGACTTAACATCCTTTGATTGGCAATATCTCACAAAGTACAAATAGTATGAAAGTTTTACCTTCCACAATTTTAGCCAGATAAATTAGCAAGAAAATAAGACCAAAACCAGTTCAGTACCCCTATCCATTCTTGAGATCTGTGACAAAATATTTGGGAAAAAATAAAAAAATGTAACACCGCCACCTGTTCCTATACCCCAATTCATTGCGCATGACCGCTTGTAAAAATTTCAAAATAATTATTATTGTGTTGTTAGGGTTATACTTCCCTTGAAGGCACCCTTTAACATACAATCAGTGTGAAAAAATGAATAAATAAATATGTGGGAGTGCGGGTCAATACTTTGGACACAAGGTGGCGAGTGTCACCATGGACCAAAATATGAGAAGCCTAAAATATTATAAAATGTACTTTCTGTGTGCATTTTTTGCTTGTATTATTGCTTTTTAACCATATTAAAGCAATATTGAAGAAATGGTAAACATGTTACAAATTTTTAAAAAGTCAAATTTTTAACCATATTTTTCTATGTCTTGATCTTGATCTTGATGTTGATACTGTCCAACACTCCTTGCGGAGTCACACGGATAGGTTGATATGCGCATGCATGCGGTTCATGTATTTAGTCTCTATTTGCTTTCTTGATTTCTTGTAGGTGTTTTGTTGCGTTGGTTTTGAATTGAGTGGGGTCTTGAATGTCTACCAAATGATTTGGTCTACCAAATGATTTATGCGATTTTCACGTTTCAACTAACCCCACCTCAAAAGTTTCAACTAACCCCGATGCCTATTTTTACATTTCAAAGTTCATTACACAAAATATGAAATACAATAAAACTTTTTATATTTAACATTATTCTGGGACTTACTACTAGTGCTTATGTCATGATACTCAAAAAATAATCCCCTGAATCTTTAAACAACATGGAGATAACGCATCTTTTCTGAGGGACATAAAAATTAGTCAGTAAGTCAAAAAACAGATATTCCTTTCCCAAGCCAACACTGGTGGGGCATCAGTGCTGTTGCTAATTTGGTGGATGACCCTTACTAATACCTATTACTAGGTGCCAGTATTTTACCAAATTAATTTTTGTGTCAGAAAAAATACAATGTTTCAACTTACCCAGCGTTCCAACTAACCCCAATCTCCCCTACGTACTGGGGGTTTCACCCACAATTTGTGCCCCGGTACCCGGGACAATACCCGGGGCATAGCGGGGATTATTACAATTGCCTACGTCCGCGCTGTGCCCGGGTCCCTGGTAGCCTAGCCGGGCTTGCAATTGACGGAAGCATAAACAAAACAGAAGTCAACATTTGACAATGTTTGACAACACAAGCATTAGGGCGCAAACTTGTCATCCTCGCCGAAAGTAATAACGTCGTACGTTAGTGCCAACAGTTCCCATAACTATCCCTCTAATCTTCAAGAACAAGTTGACGTGTGTAACTTCACATGTACCGCCTTGAAAATGAAATAAATATCAAAAATACAGTAAGCTTACCGGGTTTATTTACCATCAGTCATGAAGTCAGCGAAATTCCCGCGGATAGGTGTTTCTAGTATAGTTCTCAAAAATATAGTTCTCAAAAATGAATACAAGTTTACCAAATAAAAATAAAAAAATATATAAAAACAACACAATCGATTTTTACTTTTAATCATTGAAACTCATCATCATTAAAAATCAAATTTGATATCAACCGTTTATGATTCGTAAATTTAAGGCATTAAAATTTTCATACTTTTTAAAAATTTGAAAAGTACTAGTCGTATTTACAGACTGCGTCATGCAATGACTAAAATTCACGAGTATTTACAAAAGTGTGTAAACTTCTATTTGCGTTATTAGCAACGATAATTTTTGGTTGGTTTTCGAAAATTAGCTTTGCCAGCGCTTCAAAAATTTAATAAAAGAAACAACCGGAACACAGAAATCACGAAAATGGCAGCCTCCATTGAACGAGTAGACAATCTAATTGTAGATTACCACACGAATTCCCCAGAAAATGACGCAGAAAATGAGCAATGGACAGTTTTAGTGGTTGTAGTGAAGAAGATCAAGCATGTGCTAAACTTTTCTGGCAATCATTAACGTTACATCCGCCCATTGAATCACGGTTGGTGTCCGGAGACATCAGACAACGTTTGCCGGTAGCTCCACCGGGTGTACAAAGTAAGTGATGCACTGATGGAAGAAATTGTGTCATTTGTGGAATACACTGATTTGTGAAATGGTACATTGTAGCCCGGGCATTGTAGAACTGTAACAGCAATGATTTTTAGATTACAATTGCCCAAAATAAACAGATTTGTGAAGAGCGCGAAAAAAAGTTTCATAAATTAATATAAATTATAATAATTTAATATAAAAATAAAGGGAAATTCACACTATACTTGATATCAGATCAACAATTTTACTGAAAAAACTTCAAAAGTTTTGTCAAGAGAGTCTTTTTAAAAGACTTTTTTAAAGATATTTAAAAGACCTAATAGGTCGTGCGTCATGAATTGGGGTATAGGAAAAGGTGGTGGTGTTACATTTTAAAAAAAATTTCAGGACGTTTTGGCCCAGATCTCAAGAATGTAGAGGGCTACTGAACTAGAAATGGTCTCATTTTGTTGCCAATTTATCTACCTAAAACTGTGGAAAGTAAAAACTGCACGCTGTATTTACTTTTTGAGATATTGCAATTCAAATGATGCAAAGTCAGGGGTGGTGGTGCCTACGGTTGAGGTGCCTACGGTTGAGGCGTGTGTTAAAGTATAGGGAATATTGATTTTCAGTGCCTCTCAAATTTATTTTTTACTGTAACTTCATAACCCAGCAAGGTATTAGGATGAATTATGTACCATTGTTTTGGTATTTATGTCTAGTAGGTAACTTGACCAATTTTATTCCAAGCTGGTTTAATTTGTTGTAAATGTGCTGCATTCTGTGTCATGGGTTCTAGGCTTTTCCTATACGTTACTGTACTAAGCATGCATTTGTGCTCCGAAATGTTCTGCATGTCATATTTCTTGAAGAAGTTACCCTACTTCTGTAAAAGTTAATATTTTTTAGAAGGAAATTTGATGAGTGACAAGACTTTTTTTGAAATATTGAACTTTTTAACTCGATCTCTCTCTCTCTCTCTCTCTCTCTCTCTCTCTCTTCCTTCCTTCCTTCCTTTAAAGTGCAGCCTCAATTATGAGGAAAAACGCACTGCTTGTGTGCATGGGTATTGTAGACAGGTGCGAAATATACAGTGCAGGTTAAAAACTGGGTGGTGCGGAGCTACATCAGGAGACGATCCCTCGGCGCAATCTCTCTTACTTTATCATAATGGCTATGATTCACACAATGTTATTGTTAATCCAAAGGGATGTTGCATGCACGGTCAATTGAACTACCCCCTCCCACACACATACACACCTACCCCCTCACTAAGATGCAATGGTGAGAAAAGGAGAGCAGAGGAGAAAATATTCTGTCTCTTTTTTTTAAATTCTGAGGTAAAAAAGGTTGTCATTGTAGTATTAATTTCATTACTATTGTTATTTTGTTTTGTTTTTCAGCTGCCAATTATGCATACAAACCCACAGAGGAATCACCCAGTAAGTTTAATTTGTTGTGTATGTAAGTTTGTCAGACGTACTCTCAGTGGCGGCGCCAGGAAATTTTTTTCAGGGGGGGCAAAATCAACAAAGTTTGCGCAAAATTACCGTAAAAAGTGGAAATTTTCGTAATTTTGGGTTTTTTCTGGGGGGCAACAGGGGGCAAGAGCTCTGACTGGGGGGCATTTGCCCCCATGCCCCCAGGGCGCCGCCACTGCGTGCTCTAGCAGTGGTGTAGCCAGGGTTTCGGAACTGGGGGAGCACAACTTGTAAATGTACCGGTACTGATGGAAATTTTTTTCCCTTGGAAGTTGTGCATTGTTGACCCCAATTTTATTTGCCTGTGCCCTAAGAATCTAAAAAGTGTGGGGCAACCTTTTTCAAAAATTTTCTAGTGCACGTTTATACTTTTAAACTTATTATCAACATCAATAGGCAGCTTAAATTGGGGGCAACATGTTCTAACATCTTTACATCCACAGTATGCATTCACACAAAATTATTGTCAATTGTTCACCCACATTTTTTTGTTGCCAAGCCCTGCCATGTACTGACACGTTAAGATCTACCGACAGATGCGGGGACAACCCCTCTCGGCCCCACCACTGGTTACATCACTGACTCTATTGCAGTCAGTAATGTCAATGCACAAAAATTGCCCATTTTTTTCTATGGGACAGGAAGTTGTCAAAAGTTGGGGGGAAATCTTCAAAAGTCGCCTAATTGGGCTACCAAATCGCCCTGTCAATGTGTTGAGCTTGTCAGCTAGCTGCAGGATTCTCATACACGTCATCTATACATCATTTTTTTAAACTGTGCATGCCCAGGGGCACTTGACTTCAGTAGTGGTATGTACCTACCTACACCGGGAAGTAGGGACTATTGGTATAAAATGTTATTTTAACAAAAGGGGACATAACAAATTTATGAAAAAAAAGGAGGTCATTACAAAATTGTGGAAAAAATTAAATTATATTTTTTATTCCAAATTTGGAAAATCAAAACTACAAATTTGCTGCAGTAAGATAATTTGGAAGTTTCCCCATTATTTTATGGCATTTTGATGATAAAATTCAAGAAAAACAGGGGTAATTGGGTAGTTTTAAACTTAAAATGAAAAGAATAAAAATTAAATTTTGACCAAAGCCAAATATTTTACAAGGGCAAATCAAAATATCCAGATGTATTTTGAGCTCTCTGCCTGTGAATTGAGTGAGTAGTGGTTTCTGTCAGCCATTTGTGTCACATACTGTGAGTAATTAACCTAATATTTATTATTGGTTTTATTTCAGAATTAACAGCACACTTAGCTGAAGCCCATGCACAGACCATATATGAAGAGAGTGTGAGACTCACAAAGCAGGTAGGATATTAATTAATGGATCTGTAATTTTGTTTATAATATATCAGTCACTCAATCATTCATCAGTGAATCAATACCATACAAAGACACAATATTATTAAGAAAGAGTTTTGGAATTAAATCTAATACTGGAACTTACTTTTTGCAACTATTGCGACGTTGCGTCTGGAACCACCAGACTTCATCAGGCAACTGACCCGTTGGACTGGTCACGTGATAGTAAGTTCCAGTATTAGATTTAATTCCAAAACACTGTTTGAAACTACTGGATGACTAAGAACATTCACTCATTATTAAGAAAGGTCAGAACAGAAATCTTGAGTGGATAATTCAGTTGTGATTATTTTATGACATCAGAGAAGATGAGAAGAAATCACCTTCTCTGATGACATTGATTGACAGACAGACCAATCATGATTCGAACAAACAGGAGTACAGCCAGCACTCTTCCATCTAACAAATCCCAGAGATTTCTGGGAAGTGGATTGGGTGGGGATGCATGTGCGGCACACCTTGAAAATTTGGCTAAAAAGAGACCCCCAAAATAATAACTTTCTGGAGTGTTGAAACAGTAAGCCAGGACTGCTTCAGAGGGAGCAAGGCAGCTTTGAAGGGGAGGGCGAAATTTGATTAAAATTGTCAAAAATGGTTTAGGCCTAAAATCTTAAATATCAGGAAGAAAAAAAGAGGTTCTGCAATATCTATGCGAATTAAATCACTTCCATATTAATTTTGTTTCAGGCTATAGCCAGGCAAGAAAATCTTCACATCTTACAAAAGAGAAAACAGGAAAGGGCGAAGGTAAGCATTTTATGTTTGTCTGTCTGTCTGTCTGTCTGTCTGTATGTAGGTGTGGGTATGTGGTGTTTGTGTGTGTCGGGGTGGGTGGGTAGGGTATATGGTGTGTAGTGGGATAGGCATACATGTAGGGGTGGGTGTGTGGAAGTGGTACGTAGGTGCATATGTCACATAGCCCAGCAAGAAACTTCACATCTTGAATATACAAAGGAGAAACAACAAAGGGCATGGTTTATGTCTGTATATTTGTATGTAAGTATGTGTGTTTGGCAGCAAACAAGGACATACAAATGATTTTTCACATTTAGACTAGACCTATCTGCAAACGAGGACTTCTTTATGATTTTGCTAAAAATTCTTTTTAAAAATCTATAAAAAACAAGGGAAAAAACTAAGGTTTTTCTGCATGATCGATTTTATAACCACAGAAAAAGTCCCTTTTTTTCTTGACCTTATTATACATGTAGCTCTCATTTCAATTCCAATTCCTGTGTTTTGTTTTACAGAAAGATGACATCGTGAGAAGAGCGACAATACAACCTCAAATCACAGATGATGATGGGTAGGTTTAATTGGGATACTGTATCCAATTTGTATTATTGCAAATTTCAAAAAATCAAAATTATTTGATATTAGAAGGACATTCTTCGTATAATTCAGAATGCAATTCGGTATGTCTGATGTGCTCTCAGGCCCCACAAAAAATACTAGAACTCTTGCCCGACTCTACTTGAACGCCGACGGTCCGTCCACCTGTTATAGTAGAACAGTTTGTTGGGTTTTTTCCGTTGTCTTAAGGGCTGGGGTATGAGCGTTTGGACAGTATTTATTTTGGGACATTAGAGCACATCAGACATATCGAATTGCATTCTGAATCTGAAGAATGTCCTTCTGATATCAAATAATTTTGATTTTTGAAATTGCAATTTAATACACATTTTATGGCAAATCATTAAAAATTGACATTTTTGATATTTAACAGTACTTGGAGTAAACTTTACAAATCTGATGATTTATACTTAAAGTGTATGTAGGTGGGATGAAAAGCCGACAATCAATTGAAAATTTTGACGTTTACAGTATTGGAGATATGGATTTTTTTCCCAAAACACCAAAAAAATTAGGTCTTTTTGGGAAAAAATCCATATCTTCAATATGAAAGGTCAAAATTTTCAATTGACCGTCGGCTTTTCCTCCCAGCTACATACACTTTAAGAATATATCATTAGATTTATATAATTTACTTCGAGGACTGTTATGTATCAAAAATTTGAAAAATATCAAATTTTTATAATTTGTCATAAAATTTGTATTATATTGTGATTTTCAAAAAATGAAAATTATTTGATATCAGAAAGACATGCTTCATATTCAGAATGCAATTCGATAGGTCTGAGGTGCTCTCATGTCCCACAAAAAATACTGTCGAAACGCAATAAACGCTCATTCCAGATCCCTTAAGTTGTTTTGTTTTTCTTATTTTTCCCATCAGGGACTACACACAAGATGATGTTGACGAAGCAGCAGAAGCACTGGCAGAATTAGACAAATTTGATGAAAGATTAGAAAACTTAGCAAAATAAATTAATAATATTGTTCAACATTTTTGTTATTTTATGAAATCCTTTTTATATATGTACATGCAGAGAAGATATCTTTACACTTCCCATAATGCATTTCTTCCATTTCTTCAAAAATCTTTCACTTTTCTATACCGATTTGCTATAGAGTGTAACATGAGTCAATAGTATCGACAATTACTTCAATGATCAGAGCACATGATGCACGTCCAGATCTTGTTTATTTCTTGACTATCGACCCATGTCTAGCCAGTGGCGGCACCAGAAATTTTTTTTCAGGGGGGCATTGGGGGGAGTGAATTTCAGGGGGGGGGGAATCGACAAATTTTGCACAAAAATGCAGCAAAAATAAGTTATGTAATTTTGGGTGTTTTGCCTCAAAAGGGGGCAGGCAAACTGGGGGGGGGAGGAAAAATTCCCTCTCCACCCACCCTCCCCCTGCCACTGTGTCTAGCCAGTCTATTCACAAAATAGGGAATATAAAAGGGAGTGTCATTAGATGTCAATGACTCAGAGGTAATGTATCATATTGCAAGGGATTCTGGGAAGGGTAAGATAAATTCCCTGTATTATAGAGTGTTACCAGCTAGGCTAGCAAAATAGGAAACCAGGATTTGAGCTATTCCATTTGAAAAACATACCCCCTATGGAAGGCATTAATCTTCCACACACAGAGTGTGCATTTCAAATGGGGTTACTTGAATGTGCGACTGCATTTGAAATCTTCACTCCCTGTATAATATACATGGGAGGTGAAGGTCATGTCTTCCATAGGGGTGTGTATGGATTTCAACTGGAATAGCCCATTAATTAAAGGAGGATTTCATGATCCTAGCATCCTCTTTTTATGACATTTTTAGTAGATATCCACCAAAAAAGCATATTCCCAACATTTCAGTTGATTCCGATTTTGCATTTGCGAGTTATGCATGATTATGTGTATTACACTGCTCCATAGACAATGTGTTGTAATTTCGTTGCAATTTGACGATATCTTTGTTAAACGAATTAATCTGCAAGAAATATTTTGTACATAAGCATTTTATGTAGCCATGCAGGTTTCCAGTGGTATAAAAATCTCAACTTGTTTTGAGAAAAGTGGGGGGATGAGGCTGTGGATCACAAATGCCCTTTAAATGTCCACATACTGAGCAGTTACTTGTTGCATGTGTAATTTGCAATTTTGCTCTGCTACACTTGCAGGGGTGCAATTTATTCTTAATAATTGATTCTCATAAACTCATCTTGCGATAATCAATTTAACTTGGGTACAAATTTAGGGGAGAATCAATTTTGATTATCGCAAACCAAGTTTAGTATCGAATCTCACTGAATTTGCAGCCCTGGCAAAAACACATTAGGGGAGTGTCATTTCCTTGGGGGGGTCATGAATATGTCAGTGACTGGAGTAAATATTTTATGACCCCTATCATGGGTAAATTATTTTGACGACCCCCCCCCCCATCTTGAGTCGAAAATGTTTATGACCCCCCCCCCCCTTCCGACTACACAGACTCGAAACAAATTATTCATTGTCGGAACAAAGGCACGGAGCGCACCAAAACTTTGAGTCACCAGCCATTAATAATTCTATAACCCCCTATTTTGGGTGTTAAAAATTTTAATCCCCCTATATTTGGTCTAAAAATTCTATGACCCCCCCAGTATATTCATGACCCCCCTTCCGAAGAAAATGTCAGCCCCCATATGTATTTTATAATTTTGCTCTGCTACAGTACAATGAGTACATATATATTTGTTAATTTATCACTTGTATAATTCTATTATTTATTTTGTATTGCTTGTAAGTGTAATTCAAATAAATCAAACAAATCATCAACTTACTGCAAAATCATCAACTTACTGCAAAATCATCTTGTACACTGCAATTTTTAGTTGACTTGATTTTATCCAAGACAGTGACTAAAAACCTGGTGCCCAGGTCCGGACCCTAGATGTCCTACCCAGGCCTGAATTTACAGGCTACCTGAGGGCCATTGTTGTCCTGGCTAGAGCTGCTGTTGAGGAGAGACCTCAATAAAGTCACAAATTAAGTTCAGAGAACATGTTATGCATCATTTTTTTTTTGCGTCAAAGTATTTAAACATACCGGTACCCCCATCATCAGTATATTGGAATTGATAATGGAAAGATGATCTGCACCAGAGATAGCGCGAGCTCAAAAATGTAAAGAGTCCAGCTGATTTTTCCAAACTCTTTAAGTCCTGCAAAACACAAATTTTAGGGGTCCAGTGAGAATCTAAGGGGTCCGCAGTTCTTAACTTTAAAAAATAGTCAAATACTGATTTTGAGTCCACAAAATAACTTCCCCACACAATTTATTTTTTATGTATAAAATATTGTATATAAAATTTTGTGATGTCCAGCCCTTTCTTCAAAAGAGGTTAAACTAAGAAAACCTTTGTGTTGGTCACTATCCAACACGAAAGGTTTTCGAAATTATCCTGTTTTGAAGAAAATGCTAGCCTATGGTCGTCTATCATTACAAAATCTTTATTTTTCTCAGTCTTGGGAATATTTTAACCGACTTAGAAATCGGAGTCGGACTCTTCATCATCATGAAGTTCTATATCTGACAAAGATTTCTTAGGTTTTCTGTCATAATTGGTTCCTTTTTTATATCAACAATGAAGAAATTTTTATGAGCAACTCGCCAAGGAATTAACATGATAAACGCTTCTGTGCATCTTAAAATTTAAGGGTCCATGAAGTTTTGATCGGAAACGTTGCTCAGTTTCAACTTGTAATTTAAGAGGTCCAAACCAAAAGTAAGGTGTCCCCGGACACAGATTTAAAAGCAGCGTCTTTCAGGGCTCATTTTTGGCAACATTCAGGGGTCTTTAGAAGCTGCACAGTCCAAAAACAGGGTCTTGTGTTATGACACTTCGGGTCCCTAGCAATCCACAGAGCAAATCACACAACTTGTTGAATTCAAAGCTTAGTTTAATAGTAGCAACTGCATGGTCATAATAACATTACAGAAATACATATTGATACAACATTGATATACAAGATCTTGAGTTTGGTAGTAACATGGTTGCGTCGCAAGCGTACAGACACACCGGCGCAGGTGAATTTACATAGGGTTAGGGTTAGGGTAGTAGTTGGGACTTAATAGACGGGCATAGTAACAAAAACCAAAAAATTTTTGCTATTATAAGCCAAAGAAACTCTCAGTCTTCAAAGTTGCAGTTAGGTGCAAATATATTGTCACTTTTTTTTGTGTGTGTCATTTGGTCCTTGGAACATGCTTACAACAAAACCACCTATTAAACCTGACAGTTTTGTTTTACACATGTTCAAGGGCCACAAGTACAAAGGTTTTTTCTGCACAATGACAAAATAACATTGGATCCTAACATCCCAGCAAACACAAAATTTTTTGAAAATATTTGCCTGAAACTATAGCCTCGGGGAGAAATGTTATGTTAGCCCTTGGTGACCAAAAACCCTTGCCTAGCATAGGGAAGAATTCATGCTGGTCACATATGCACAGGTGTTAAATTGCTCCAGTGGTTATATTACAAGTAAACACCTGATGAAAAGGTTATTACTTCTCTCTTTATACCATCCAAAGGAAATGAGCTGTTCCACTTGAAATCCATACACCCGCTATGGAACACATGGCCTTAATCTCCCATACAGGGAGTGTAGCTTTCAAATGGAGTCATCCATTCAGGTAACCCCATTCGAAATTCACACTTCCTGTGTGATAGAAGTCATGTCTTCCTAAGGGGTTGTATGGATTTCAACTGGAATGGCCAATAATACATCTCAGGCCTAACTCAATTTTACTGAGGTTATGAGAAATATGAGGTTTCTTCAGATTTCAATGGGTTAAAGTGGGGATGTGACTGTCAATTGGGTCACCCACATTTATGCCCAAATTTCAAGCTGTTTTAGGTCTTAACCCCTGAGCACTACCTGCCGATCTAACATTGCCTCTGATTGGTCAATTACAAGATATCTTCACTTTAATCACCAATCAGAATGAAGCTTTGCAAATAAATCACCCCAATTTTTTTGTGTGGTGAAATTATTCTAACAATGTTGCTGACTTCTTTTTGGACAATCAGCAGGTAGTTCTCATGGGGATAATGAATATTGAATCAGATCAGATACAATACAATTTCTTATTTTATATCAATCAACACGTCATGCCTAATATACATACAACTAACAAATTACTAATTTACAAATCATGCATAAATTCAATCATCAGTGTACTACTGTATCTACATGCACTCACAAGATTTTGTCCAACACAATGAAGTAAGATTTCAAAATAGAATCACTCACTCGGCTAACCCCATTTGAAGTTCACTCACTCGGCTAACCCCATTTGAAGTTCACACTCTCTGTGTGAAAGATTAAGACAATGTCTTCCATCTAGGGGTGTATGTATTTCAACAGGAAGCCAACTGGGATATTCCTTCCTACATGTACATTGTAGGTATCACTGGTTACACCCAAATGTATCACAAATACACCCAAATGTATTACAAATAGTCAAATACACCCAAATGCATTAGGACTACACCTAACAAATACCAACATGTATCAGAAATACACCATATTATACAGGCTGAGTCAAAAAGAAGTAAACTCATGTTTGAGGGGCTGTAACTCGAAATCTACAAGGAATCTGCTAAAAATAAAAATACCACTGGAAAGAGCAAATTCTACACGTCTAAATAAAAAAGGAATTGTTGCAATTGCTCACAGCAAACTAAAGTTATACTCATTTGAATACAACCACCCATTTTTGTAGCTGCACACGGCTGATTGATTTTCATCCAATTCAATTTCGACGAATCACCAAAGTGCTAACAGGATTTATTGTTGAAAAGACAACTTTTGCTTTTTATTATTATTCAACAAAGTCCATGACGGTACTATAGTTTGTAGGGATACCAATTCAAGTCTTTACGAACGATCCAGCAGAAGCTTGATTTGGGGAATGTTGGGTATAGGATTGAGCTGATCTTTGGTCTTGCGGTAACGCATGTCTAACTTTAGCATCGTTCCCTTGTGATCTAGCAGTTCGTGGTCTGCCTGAAGCTTCCGCCGTCCTGTTCCTTAGTGTCCCATGCACATTGAGCTTGTTCACATTCTTACTGCTCACTTACATGAAACCCGGTTAGCTGAAGGAAATTGGAGAAGAAAAAGACGTTGAACTTCAGTGGGATTCTTAGTTTCATGATACTTCGTTGACAGAACCGTGCGTTCCCGTGCGGTAAAATGTGGTGTCATGGTGTCATTTGGCCCGCTTTTATTATAATGTAGTGCAATGAGGTAAAATTCATATTGAAAAGAGCCCTGTAGGAATTATTGATCGAAACCACACCTGCCACAGAACGTTATTTGCATTTGAATATCGCGCCTTACCAATAAATAGGTATACTCCCCCCTACTTGGGAAGTGAAACCGTGTGCAGCTACAAAAATGGGTGATTGTATTCAAATGAGTATAACTTGAGTTTGCTGTAAGCAATTGCAACAATTCTTTTTTTATTTAGACGTGTAGAATTTGCTCTTTCCAGTGGTATTTTTATTTTTAGCAGATTCCTTGCAGATTTCTAGTTACAGCCCCTCAAACATGAGTTTACTTCTTTTTGACTCAGCCTGTATGTATCAGTTCTTGCTTACTTTCACTACATATATGTACACACATCACCAGTGGCAAATGTTGGTGGGGCACAAGTTGCCTCTCCTGGCTCAAAATACCGAGACAATAAATTTATGCATTTTCTCAAGTCTAAGGCTGGACAACAACCCTTCGACCCAAAACATTTTTTGGTGCTGGAACAAAAATATTTCATTGATTTTTGTTGATTTCAAACCTGTTTCAAACCAAACTTTTTTAGGATTTTAGGAATGCACCCAAATGTATTAGGAATACACCCAAATGTATTAGGAATACACCCAAATGTATCAGTAATACACCCAAACCAAAAACCATCACCTCCTTAGCCGAAGGTAGCATTAAATTGTATATTTTCATGTGCTTCAAAAGCATTTGTCACAGTGGAGCCATTCCAAGATTGGGACGACTTGGAAATTTTACTTCTACAATTAGCCCAGTATGTACCACTAATCAGAGAAGACATCTTACCCTTCCCAGAATCCTTTGCAACATGATATATCACTTCATTTCATCAAGTGACACTCTCATTACTTCGTTCAGGTACCCTTTGTTTTCATTTTGAGAATATAGGCCTACTGGTTAAACATGGGTCAATAGTAAATAACAACATATTTTGCAAGATCTAGACATGCTCTGTTCATTTAAAAGGTACAGTGCGTCACTCTCTACCCGTGTTGCATTAATTCAGTGTAGAGAATTGAAAAGGGAGAATTGCATTATGGGAAGTGTAAGATTTCTTTTAAATGGAATAGACCATTCTCAAATCAAACTATTTACATCAGAATATTTACATAACTACAAATTTACAACAAACAAATCAAACCAACTAAATAAATATAAAATAATATACAATGAGCTATCCTCAGAGAGTACACCCAAATGTCCCAGGAATGCACCAAAATGTATTACGAATGTTGTTTTTTTCTTCTTAATTTTTAAAATAAAATTAGCACTACATTGAACATGTACCGCAGTACCGGTGTTAAGAATGCACCTAAATGACCTTAATCTCCCACACAAACACATGGAGTACATGCATTTCAAATGGAGTTACCTTAAGGCCAGAGTAATGGAAGACACATTCGTTCACGCCCGAATTTGAGATTTCTTGATATTTATCAACACTAAGATGTAATCTTTCACTTGAAACTGATAAAATACAACTTGCTAATATTTACGCGTATTTCTGCTTGATTTGTTTCACTCTTTTCAACTCTAAAAAGTCACATGGCTCAAGACAGCTTAGTAAATTGGCGGAAAATAATGAGTCAGAAATGCTTGCGAATCTGAAATATTGTGATAACGCAGCGATTCACGTGGCGTGTGTGGCGCAACTCTTGCGTATGTCCAACGCAGTCGGGCGCATTCGGTATGTTGTTCACGCCAGCAAATGTGGTGTAAACAAAACAAAAATTTGCAGTCAAAATGCCACTTAGATTTTTTAATTATTTTGAATTTTATTGGTGCAAAAAGATACATATTTAGACCATGCACCAGATACAGCTTTTACAAGCGTGAAAGTCTTACCGTTTTAAAATATAAGGACGTTTTGTGCATAATTTTGACATTTTTTTACTAAAACATCGATTTCTCAGAGTTCACTTTTGACAATATTGCACAAATTTTGTGACAAGATAACTCAAAAAATATGTAAGCAAAAGGTAAACTTTTTGCACTAGCGTTTAGAGTACATTAAAGCCTAGGGAAGGTTTTCTCATTTTTTCAAAATATTTGTTTTAAACAAAAATATGGTCGCATGTCATGAATTGGTCATCTTTTGTGTAACATGATGTAAAATGAGAAAAATATCACCAATTTTGATTCAATTCAACACAACTTTTAATGAATACATTTTAGACCATTATAAGTATATATTTCTGGAAAGCTTATATTACAAGGATGCCAAATCAACAAAGCATAACATCATAATACAGGGTGGGTGAGAAATATACAGGGTGGAACAACAACAAAATTAGCATCTTTCTTGTCATGGTGAACCCCATATTTTTCCTTTTCTGAAAGCTATGTAGTTCAAAATAAATATGGATTCAGAAAGACATTGCATGGGTCCTTCAAACAAATTAGGAAGAGAGAGTTTAGTATCCCTTGCGTTAAACATACAGGGTTGACAAAAATTGTAAAATAATTTCACAATTTTTATGACATTTTTCAATCAAAACTTTTTTCCTCCATTTCTGGCACTAAAACTAATAGCATAATTAAATTCCTCATCAAATTTCCTTAAAAATATGTAATCTTTTGAATAAGCAGGGTGACTCGGGCAAGAGATAGTCCATTTAGAAATGTCGGAGCATAGTATGCACACTTTGTACAGTAACATATACATGTAGGGAAAACTGTCTTAATTAACATTTAATTAGGCAATTAATTGGTTACATCTTTTGTTACAGTTGATGTAGATCTATGAGGTAGATCTACAATCCAGGATGATATATGTGCAATTTGAGGTCCATGCTAGTTGTACTTTTCAAGATACAAAGGTTTGAAGTTTGCCATATTTTCACAATTTTGTGTATAACCCTATGGGGCTCTCCCGAACCGGCTCTCCCGAACCGGCTGCTCCATTGACACATCTTACATATTGAGGTATAAATCTCAAAGTACTTGTCCAATTGACTTGGGGTTTTTTGTATTTGAAAAAGAACATAATTATCTACAAAATGACACCAAACTTTCTACAATAGGTATTATACTTTTAGAATAAACCTAACTTGAAGTGTGAAGAAAGCATTTTCATGTTACGGCTGCTCCATTTTTGGGTGACCTATTTGTGACATGCGACCATATACACTATTATGTGCAATTTTTAGCTTAATAGAGTGACAAAATTGCTTTTTTCACATGTTTTTTTCAATATTTCAAAAAAGACTTATAAATTTCAAAAAAATAAAAAACCTTCCCTAAGTTCATGTCTCTTCTTTATGAAAAGCTAACTGAATTTTGTTTACTCCGAACGGATTTTTTTCTAAGTTGTCACAAAAAAAATTGGGGTAAAAAAGTGAATTTTTGTGATTTTTTTAAAAACTCGAGATTTTTGAACAAATCTGACGTCACCATGGGATTCCTTGACTCATTTCCTTTCCAAAAATGTATAGTTTTATATACTTTTGACATACAATTCAGAAATAATGATGTTCTAAAAGGTCCATGTTCGCTCCCATTACACTGCCCTTAATGGGTTGAAATCTACACCCCATGTGTGGGAGATTAAGGGCCTGTCTTAAATAGGGGGTGTATGGATTTCAACTGAAATAACCCAATAATACCTAACATCTCATCATTTATTTAAGTATTTATTATTCACATTAAATTCTACCTTACACTCTAGATAAATACCACACATCATAGCACACAGGAGGAAAACCAAATTTTGGGAGCCAAAAAACCCACCTGCAGAACCAGGTAGAGTATGGCCTGTACTCGAGATAATGCAAAAGTCATTTCATTTTCAGGTAAACTAATAAAATCAATGTTTAGATTCCAGGATTCTCTACACTTCATAATTAAACTGGTTTTGCAAATTGAGGCAAAGTCACTCAAACAAACAAGAAAGTAATCAAAATAATTATAAGAAAAGAAAAGCATCACATTTGGTGGTGAATCCATGGCAATGAGTTTCCCCATAAATACAAATTGAAATCCTCTAAATTCAGGATTGTCCTTCCAAAGTATATTGATATGTACAAAACACGAATGATTGACAACTACTGTACCAGTGAACAATTCCAGTTAATACCCATGCATCCCTTTATGGAAAACATGACATTAATCTCCTACACAGAGAGTGGGGTTACCTGAATGGGTGACACCTTTTGAAATCTGGATTTCAACTGGAATTTATAGACAAAATACAAGCTACAGTTTTACCATTACCTACGATAGAATAAAAACACATTAAATCAATTTATTGAAATTGCAAATCTAACTGTTCATAAACATTTCGATACTATCCAGTTGGAGCTCACCTAGCTATCCCTGTCTAACCCATAACCAATGTGACTCTGCAGCTTCCTGGGAGTCATGTAATATGCTTCACCGCTGCAGTCACAATCTGATGAAATCCCACGGATGTGGTGACGAAATATAAAGTAAGTCACAATTTTGTTGAGAGAACTGTTTAAAAAATTTGTTTTACCACAAATCTTTGTATGCACCCACAGCTCCCTCAATACTTCTTCTATACACCAACAGCTTCCCCAAGGGCAGAATAAGGGAGACACATTTGTACATGCCCACATTTGCGATTAACACTATGATGTATTCGTTCACTTGAATCTGGTAAAATAAAACGACATTATTACTCTCCAATTTTTTCTTCATTTAGAAATTAATATTTCCCTCTTCCCTACACTAAAAAGTCACATGGCTCAAGAGGGCAAACACAAATTGGCAGGAAAATTTTGAGTCCAGAATGCACTAATGCGAAATACTTTGATAATGCATGCGATGATATATAATACATAACCCAAACCTGCCATAGTTTTGTTATATATTCAACATGTAAATTAAGAAATAATGAAGTCAGGAAAAGGTCCATGTTCTTTTTATACACTACTCAGGCCTCTGCCCTTAAATCAAATTATTTATATCATTCGTAAGTATTAGCTTTTTACTTCTTCCATCACCCATAGCTGCTTCACTCAAACAAATCTTTGTACACTTGTTCTGTATGTATAATCTTTTCACTCAAACAAATCTTTGTACACTTGTTCTGTATGTATAATCTTTTCACTCAAACAAATCTTTGTACACTTGTTCTGTATGTATAATCTTTTCATGATGTTTCAAACTACTCTGTCTTGAAAACGTCATCGAACAATGCGGGCATTGATAGTCTTTGTTTCTCCCACCGCTAAGATTTCTCACAGGAGGGGGCGCTATGATTGCTACCTCCCCGGGATGTTCAGCTTTGATGTGCTTTTTCAATTCGCCTTTATAAGTAAATACTTCTTCACAATGTGGACACGGGCTGTCTTTTCTGGCATGTTTTTCTAGATGTTTTGTTAACTCCTCCTCCGTATCAAATCCACGCGACATTTTAAGCACTTATATTTCTTATTTTTAGGGCAACTTTGCTCGTGTTCAGTTTGCTCCTCTTCTGCGTTGAATCGTTGTGAGCAGTAAGAGCAACGATATGGCATATGTTTGAGGGCGTGCTTCTCGAGGATTTCCTGTGAGATGAAGCTCTGCGGACAATGTTGACATTTGTGCGTCTTGTGCGTCTCCAGATGAAATTTCAAATCCGCCATCATTTTGAATGTCTCGTTGCATATTTGACACGTAAATGGGTCGATTCCGTGAGCTTTGCGGACATGAAGGAACAACGTGGAACTTTGCGCAAAACGAAGCGATCACATGATTGGCATTGAAACGGTTTCTCTTTGGTGTGGCGTCGCAAATGCTTCTGAAGATCAGAGTTACACGTAAAAGCTTTATCGCAGAAGTCGCACTGAAATGGAAGGTCCCCGCGATGTTCTTTCTCATGCTTGGTCAAGTCGCCTTTCCATTTGTATGCGATTTATCGCACTGTCCACACTTCCACGGTCTCATTCCCGCTGATGAATGACTCTCTGTTACGTGCAGCTGAAGCAAATGATCAGTGCGATAATATAAATCGCATACCGGACATTTAAACGGCGGACCTACTCCGTGCTCTTTATGTTCGTGTTCACGCTTTTCTTCGTTAAATTTGAAAGTGAAATCGCAATGCTTACACTTGTATGTATGCAGTCTGTGTTTGTTTGCTTCGTCTCTTTTTAGTTAACTTGCTTATGCATACGTCTTTCTGCACAGATCTCACTTAGCAGCAACTGTCTTGATACGATGAATTCGTTCGTGATCATAACAATCAACTACCGACAAAAACGCCCTCTCACAATGCGAACATTTGTATAACTCGATATGCTTCTCCATGTGCATGGTTAATTCAAGTTTTCGTCCAAATTCTCGATCGCATTTGTCGCATTTATACGGCTTGACTCCGTGTTTTCCTCTTTGATGCATTCGATAGAGATGCAACGCCGGAAAGGTCATCTTATCATCGCCTTCGCATAACTCGCAAGTGTAGGTCTTATTTGATTTGTAGTGCCGTCCTGTTTTCGTATAATGCTTTTCGCGTCGATGTGAGACCAGGTCGCCACGGTACTTGTACGTCTTGCTGCAATACGCACACTTAAATGGTCGGTCTCCAGAATGGGTCACCTCGTGTTGCTTCAAATTCCGCTTTGAGCATACCCTTTCCCACAAGTACCACAAACATACGGTTTCTCACCGGTATGAGTCGCATATGAACTTGCAGGGCGCCTTTATACGCAAACATCGATCACACTCTGGACACTTTATGGTTTTGTTAGGTCCTGGTTTGGCGGGCCTACCTCTACGTGGTGCTTGAACTTGTCCTTCGCTTTCACCCGTAACATCACCATGATGCATAGAGACATGCCCGTTTAAATTCCTCCGTTGAGTGAATTTCTTATCGCAATGCAAGCAACTATATGGTTTCTCACCAGTATGCATCCTTTCATGAACTTTAACCTGCGTCTTGGTGTGAAACTGCTTGTCGCAAAATGAGCACTTCCACATCTTTTTTGGATCGTGTGTGCGTATGTGCTGCAGATGGGTCGCGCGCAACGCAAATAACTTGCCACATTGATGGCATTTATACGGTTTATCACCCGTATGTATTGGGCGCAGCATCTGCAGGTACTTCTCCAGCTTGAATACGCTTTATGGCATGTCGGGCATTTAAACTTCCCCTTCCCTTCGTCGGTCTGCGTTGCCATGTGCAGCTTCATATAACTGGCGTGTTTGAAGCCTTTGTTACACTTGCTACATTTATATGGCCGATCTGCTGTGTGTACTATCATGTGCATTTTCAGCTGCGATTGTGACAGGAATTTCTTGCTACATATGGTACACGTCAGTAAACCCTCACCGGTGTGGAGTCGGATATGCGTCTTCAGCATACAGTGATACACAAAGGTTTTGCCGCAGATTTGACAACTGTAGTCTGCAATGCCTGCAAAGAAATACAATAATCATTCATCAATGACATTAAGGACTTGCAGAGATCAGATTTACAGACTTCAACATCAAAATTCAAGTTTTGAGATATTTTCTCAATATATATCAAGAGCTATCTTAAGAACCAATGGACTTTTTATGTTAAAGCCTATGGCTAGCACACAGAGCATTAATGACGGATTAGCTAATTTCTGGCAACTTATATAAAACATGATAAAAAAGGTTACAATAAAAGATTTCATTGGAACAAAACCAAAATTGAACTCACTATTGACGGTTTAGCCTATCATGGTCGGTGAGGCATCATCAAAATGATGGTTGTACAACTTGTAGATCCTTACTTCCGGTTGGGCGTATCCCAACAATTTTGGTTTTGTTCCAATGAAATCTTTTATGTTTATCAACAAACCTGATTTATTTAGTGATGATAAAAAGGGTCATAAAAAGTGGATGTAAATCACATCAGCCAAAATAATTTTATGGTTGATCTGTTTAACAATGAGAATAGAAGTATGGTTTGAGACCCAGCCATGTCTCTATCACCTGATATAACACAGGAGATAGCATCACTTTTGCATGGCACAACGAGACGGGCTCCCTCGTTAAAAAGAAATGCTATCTCCCGTATTATATCAGGTGATAGAGACACAGCTGGGTCTCAAAGCAATAAAGTTGGTTTTTTTAAACTTCCGTGGTCGGGGTACGCGCTGGTGAATTGCGATCGCGTAAAAGTGACAAGGTCGCCTACTACGCGCCGAACAGACAACCAATGGGTCAACCGACTTGTTGTCAAGTCGTTGATCAGCCAATCAGCGTGATTGCTTTTTTTCTGTGTGTACGCTCGTAGGCGCTTGGCGCACAGCTCGGACCACGGAAGTTTAAAGAAAACAACTTTAGTTTTATTAGATTGGCCAATCAGAGATATGGTGAGAATGCCAACAAAAGCATTAATAATGGGGTATATATAGATCGGATCTATATATGCTGCGCCCAAAAAGTATCCGAATACTTAAAACAAAAGCCATATCTGGAAGACACTAAATCTAAATTACAAAATAAAGTAGTTGATAAATAATGGAGAATTTTGTTCTGCGTACTTTGATACCTTAATCGGCATGATGCAATTTTATTCCACTAAGCTATACTTGTTTGAATGACAAATGATCGAGTTTCAAAAGTGACAAATTTAGATATTTCCTCCTTCAAAGCGATTTCTGCTACTTATTGTTACAGGTTCAATAATGCCTAAAGGATGAACGCTCACTCCGCTGCGATCAATATCTGCATGCTTCGAGGGAAGAGGCAATGCATATTTTTGTTACCGTTTATTTTGAAAAGCTCTCTTTTTTATTCAAATTGCTACAAGAAAACAAACTTGTATCATACCAAATGAGGTATCAAAACATGTAGAACAAAATGCTCTATCTAGACTACTTTATTTTGTAATCACACAGAAGAAAATATGTTCTCTATCGACTACTTTATTTGGTAATTTAGTTTTAGTATCTTTAAGATATGGCTTTTGTTATAGGTGTTCAGATACTTTTTGGGTGCTGAATTATGATGCTACACCTCTGTAGGCTTTCAGATATTCTGATACCAGCAGCAGTACTCACCAGTATGCGTTTTCTCATGTAGTTTCAGATTGGCTTTACGTCCAAATGATTTAGGACAATAAGAGCAATTATATGGGGTCTCTCCGCTATGAAGACGTTCATGAGCTCTGAAAGAGACAACAAAATCATTATCAATATTAAGAATGGTTTTTAATGCCAATGGCGGCACTGATCTGAAAATTGTCCTGTTTTTTAAATTGTTTCTCTCTCCAGTATGTATTCTCAAATTTTATTGGCCCTTGAATTGAACCTTGTGGAATACCAATTGTGAGATCACACATTACTACGTATATACTAAGTTATGTATATCCCTTTCCACACAATTGGCATCTATAGACTTTCTATCTTTGGTAAAATATTCTCAAATCTTATTATTATTAGCCCTTGAATTGAACCTTGTGAAACACCAATTATGAGATCAAACTTACCTGCAATTACTGCTCTGTGTAAATCCCTTTCCACAGAATTGACACGTATAAGGTTTCTCTCCTGTGTGTGTTCTCAAATGTTGCTTCAAATTGCTGCTATCAGCAAAGCATTTGCTGCAGTACAGGCATTGGTACTGGGAGTTCTTAGGCCGGATCCTTCTTGGGTTCATAGGTGGCGGCAGCTCTATAGAGCCTGGTGGGACTTGTTTTATCTCCTCTTTTGATGAAGGTGCCTTCTCTGTAACTGTAAACAAAGCAAATATAAACAACATTATTATTGGGCCTTGAATTGAGCCTTGTGGAATGCCAATTATGGCTTAATTTCTTAAAACGCCTTGATCTATGGCAAAGAAATGTAGAAAACAATTATGAATTGAGCCATGTTCATGTTAAATGTCAAGTGTGTGGTATGCGTAATGTATGTTTTAACTCTTCCATCTTTCTGCAGCAATGATGCATTAACAAAAATAATATTGGAGGGTCCTGAATTGAGACTTGTGGAATGCCAAATGTGGCTCAACTTGTTTAACCTCCTCCTTTGCTTATAGTGCAGGTAGGAAAAACTCGGTAACTCAGCCACCTGGTGGCCAGGAAATTTTGTCATTTGGAAGAAAAAAACAGCAATCTTGGAGGGAAATCTTCAAATTTCTAGCCCTGGTTCCCGGAAATAAGCATTTTTTCTGGTCCTGCTTATAATAGTGTCTCCACTGTTGTAATTTTAAGAAAATTAATGCAAATTATATTAAGGGCCCTGCATTGAGCCTCATTGATGTAAATGTTCTTTTGCAAACATAAAGGTGATCAACACTAACTAAAGTGTTGAATCCACAGTAATCAATATATACTTGAGTTCCATCTGTGTCTTCTGGCTCAGGTCCTAATGTAATAAGATTAAGAGGTCCCTGAATGGAGCCTTGGGGAATACCATCCAGCTTAGTTATCAACACTTACCAACTTGTTGCATCAGAGTACTGGCATCCACCACAGTGTATCCTTGAGTTTCATCTGTGTCTTCTGGTTCAGGTCCTAATTCAATAATGGTAGTATCTCCATCAGGTATCTCTGGTGACTCCTGAACAACCACCTGAATAACAATTAACAAAATGTAATGAGATTAGAGGTCCCTGAATTGAGCCTTGCGGAATACCATAAATAATGGTAGTATCTCCATTAGGTATCTCTGGTGACTTTGTCACAACCACCTGAATAACAATTAACAAGAGGTCCCTGAATTGAGCCTTCAGGAATACCATAATTATATTTGCAGTGCAGACCTAGATGGTTAACATTAGTATCAGTCTAGAGAGCTAACATCAGCCCATGGGTATAGATATGACTGCATTAACATGAGATGAGAGGTCCATGAATTGAGCCTTGGGGAATATATGGTTTTAACCATCTGGGTCTATGAAACTATATTATTTAATGACTGTCAGTCTGTCACAGCAACCAGAAAAAAAAACCAGATAAAATATTTTAACCATAGAAATATACTACCACATCATGATGACAACTCTAAGCAGTTTCTGGTGACTAAATGACAATAGCTCTGTGCTATGCTAAGAAATGACAATGGACTATTTCAGTTGAAATCCATAAACCCCCATAGAAGATATGACCTTAATCTTCCACACAGGAAGTGTAGATTTCAAATGTGACATGATCAAGGGGAATGAGTCACATGTCGACCCTGGTCCAAAATAAGTTTTACATGTTTCTAAAGAGGACATTTAGAGCTTTCAGAAACTGAAACCCCATGTTGATACGACTTTTCGTTGCGAAGTTATGTCAATTTATCAATCGCTGAAAACAATATAAAACAAAAAGAATTTGAACACTTTCTTTGCCGATATCTCAAAATCAATATTAGCGACATCCGACTCATTTCCCTTGATCGTGTCACAAATGGAGTCATCCATGCAGGTAATCCCACTTGGAATTAGGGAATTCATCCTTCCATGTCTTCCATAGGGAATGTATGGATTTTAACTGGCATAGCCCAATACATGTACACATGTCTCTGATAATTGATTGGTTGATCATTTGAAATACTCATTTCAATTGCCAATTATGACTAGTTTTTAAACTTTTATGGTTTATAAACTTGCATTTGCATAATATATGTTCTTATTAATACCCTCCTTGATTGGTTCAAGATTGGACACAATATTAACTAGACTTAGCTGTGGTCTAAGACCACGAACACAGCCGTATTTTGACGCCTTAATGACCTTTGACCTCAAAATATATAAAAATCCCATAGACATTAGCTAATGTCAATGTATGGGTGCAAGTGGCACCACTTTGCTATGTTATTTGTGGCAGAAAGAGGCATTTTGAAGGTTTTTCGTCTCAGACCGGAAGTGACCCCTTAATGACCTTTGACCCCAAATGAAAAAAAATACCACATGTACAATAGGTAAACACAATTCACGTGTGAATATACCATCACTCTGCAAAAAATTTTTGAAGGTTTTTCGTTTTATACCGGAAGTGACCCCTTAATGACCTTTGATTCCAAATTTGTGAGGACCCCATAGACACTGGGTAATAACAATGCATGTGTGCAAGTGGCGTCACTGTCATACGTAATTTGTGGGAGAAGAAGCATTTTAAAGGAATTTCGTTTTATACGAAGTAGCCCTTAATGACATTTGACCCTAAATAAAAAAATACCACATATATGCACAGAGTAACTACAATCTATTTGTAAACATACCGTTACTGTCCTATGTTTTTCTTAGCAAATAAAAAATTTTGAAGGTTTTTCGTTTTATACCGGAAGTGACCCCTTTATGACCTTTGATTCCAAATTTGTGAGGACCCCATAGACACTGGGTAATAACAATGCATGTGTGCAAGTGGCGTCACTGTCATACGTAATTTGTGGGAGAAGAAGCATTTTAAAGGAATTTCGTTTTATACCGAAGTAGCCCTTAATGACCTTTGACCCTAAATAGAAAAATACCACATATGCACAGAGTAACTACAATCTATTTGTAAACATACCGTTACTGTCCTATGTTTTTCTTAGCAAATAAAACTGTTTGAAGGTTTTTCGTTTTATACCGGAAGTGACCACCTAATGACCTTTGACCCCAAATCTGTGAGGACCCCATAGACACTGGATAATAACAATGCATGTGTGCAAGTGGTGTCACTCTCCTCGTAATCTGTGAGAGAAGAAGCATTTTGAGTTGAAATCACGTTTTTGACCCCTATGACCCCTGCTTGACCTTTGACCCCACGAGTTTCATACGACATGTAGGGGCATGGTCAATGATGGTTGTGACCAAGTTAGGTCAAAATTGGTACAAGCATGTAAGTGCTAGAGCAAATGAAGTGGTCGGCAGAAAGAAAGAAGAAAGAAGAAAGAAAGAAAGAAAGAAGAAAGAACCTGTAACGTCACGGCTGTGTAATTTTGGCCAATCCGCAAGTATAGTTCTCACAGCTTAAGGAAAGGCAATGATTGCACTCTTTATCCTGACATCTTACCTTCCCTTGTGGTGGCTGTACTAACGAAGGTCAATCAGGTGGATCGATGTGCACTGTGCAGCAGAGATGGTGGTACTTTCGGGGGTTGACAAATTTATTTCTCACAATGATATTAGATTTGAGGGCCCTGAATTGAACCTTGGGGTATACCGTAACCATATACCACATTGTTTTATACTCCACCTCTTACACACATATCATACCTGCACTTGCTGTGGTGACTGTGCTAGTTAATGAAGGTAAGTCTGGTGGATCAATGCGAGGCAGAGACCGTGGTACCTTTGGGGCAGACAAATTTATCACAATGTAATTAGATTAGAAGACTCTGAATTGAACCTTGGGGTATACTATAGACTCTTACACACATATCTTACCTGCACTTGTTGCGGTGACTGTACTAATGAAGGTAAGTCTGGTGGATCGATGCGTGGCGGAGATGGTGGTACTTTCGGTGGGCTGACAGATTTCGCCCCAGCTTCGTGAATTTTGACATGTTCTTGGAGTTCTTCTGGTGCTACGAATGCAAAACCACACTGCTTACATTGGTAGGGCTTGGCACCTGCAACAAAAATATTTATCACTTATAGTGTAATGCATGCGTATTACTTATTGGAAGAGAAATTAGACAAAATAATGTCTAATTTCTCGAGCAAGAAGTAATATGTGTTTATTCACCTATTCCATACACGTAGAGAAAAAAGGGGGATTTTTGTTGTTTTTATAACACTATAAATATTAGAAAATAGCACCAAATATAAATGCATCAACCTGCCCGAAAAATGAATCAAGCCTATGCACGTGCCGTGGATTATATAAAATCAATGCTCTCCACATATTTTTTCTAACCGCTTTTCCGATTGGCTGCTTTGATACATGAGTGTATGAAAATGTAATAAGATTAAAGGTCCCTGAATTGAACCTTGGTGAATACTAGAAAGTTTTAAAAGATTTAAAATGATAAATCACAATGTTTTCAATTTCATAAGGAAAAAATATATATTGGGCTATTCCAGTTGAAATCCATATTCCACCTATGGAAGACATGACCTAATTCTCCAACACACACAGTTGAAATCCATATTCCACCTATGGAAGACATGACCTAATTCTCCAACACACACAGTTGAAATCCATATTCCCTATGGAAGACATGACCTAATTCTCCAACACGGAGTGTAGATTTTCAATTCATAACCTCATTAATAAACGCGACGCGTGCGATCCAATCATATTTTATTATTTGCAAAAATGCGAACGCAAATCGAGGTCATTAATATGTCACAATTGACCGCAAAATGCGTAATTGTTCCAATGCCGCCGTATTGTGCGTCCAACAAACTGCGCGCGCGCTGGTTGCCGTATTTGGATTAAGCGCGCTACCATATTTGCACAGATTCTGATACGCACTTTTGTTATTGGTCGTCTTGTTTTAGCCTGATCGATTTTGGGAAAGGGAAGATGTAAAAATTGTTTATTTTTACAAACTTTTGAGGAAAATTATGTGTTATTTTGTAAAGATAAAAGATCAAAGTGAGCGGTTATGAATGAGGTTAATAACTTTGCATCGGTAATATGTCGGGCATTGTGAAAAATCTAAACATTTTGCTTTGGACCTCGAATATCCCTCCTCGGGATATTCCTCGGTTCCAAAAGCAAAATTTTTAGATTTTTCACAATGCCCTCCAAATAACCGATGCGGAGTTATTAACCTCTAAATGGTGCCACCCATTCAGGTAATCCCATTTAAAATCTACGCCCCCATTGGCTCCATGTCTTCTATTGTGGTGTATGTATGTCAACTGGAATAGCTCACTTAACAACAATCAGCCTAGAACGCTCTATTTGATTGGTTACTTACACATATATATCATGTCATTAACCAATCAGAGGTACCGTGAGAAAGCACACCCAAGACATCACAATTCACATTGGCTGCCAGGATCAGCTCCATTAGGTCTTGCAAAAGACTTGATACAGGTCTTACACTTGTAATGCCCAGGGCAATGGTTGGAGGAATGGATAATTTACATGCATGGACTTGCCATAAGCCTTGCACTGTTATGCAAATACACAGGGCAGTGGCTGGACGAATGAGTAACTTATCTGGATGGACTTGCCCCAAACCAAAATTTTTATGCAAATTGCATTGTCGAGATATTCTCTTTTGTATGCAGATCCAAACCGTCCAAGAAATTCATGAAGGAACTCAGCAAAATGCCCCTCCTGTCTAGTTACACGATCTGGAATGCTAGGCAGGAGCCGGCCTGAGGCTCCGAAGATCAGTCCCACAGTATCAGTTTGTGATCGCACCTGCCGCCCTGCCATTTTGTTGGGTTCTTTCAGTCCTGCTTGGTATTCCTGGTGTGTTCTGCTTGTTTGTATATATTCTTGTGTATTTTTGCTAATTAGAGGTTAATAACTGCGCATCGGTTATTTGGAGGCATTGTGAAAAATCTAAACATTTTGCCTTTGGAACCGAGGAATATCCCGAGGGCGTAGCCCCGAGGGATATTCCGAGGTCCAAAGCAAAATGTTTAGATTTTTCACAATGCTTTATATTACCGATGCAAAGTTATTAACCTCATTCATCTTCGCTCACTTTAATCTCTTCACCTTACAAAATAACACCAAATTTTGCTCAAAAGTTTATAAAAATAGATGATTTTTACATCTTCCCTTTCCAAAAATCGATCAGGCTAAAACAGAACGACCAATAACAAAAGTGCGTATCAGAATCTGTGCAAATATGGTAGCGCGCAATCCAAATCGGCAGCCAGCCTTTCGCAGTTTGTTGGACGCTTTACAACACGGCTGACGCGAAGTCAATTGTGTGCGACATTGGAACAATTACGCATTTTGCGGTCAATTGTGAGATATTAATGACCTCGATTTGCGTTCGCGTTTTGCAAATAATAAAATATGATTGGATCGCACGCATCGCGTTTATTAATGAGGTTATGAATGTATGATAAGTCACCCTGCATTAATAATTTGGTCCTCGTGTCCAGATTTTGTCCTGGGTTAATATAACAGGGCAGTGTTTGGGAGGAATAAGTCCCCAAATCTGACATTTTTAATTTTTAATGCAAATAATGCCAAGGGCAGTGTTTGGGAGGAATGAGTAACTCACTCACCTGCATGGACTTTCATATGATCAATCAGCTGGATCTTCTTTGGAAAGCTTCCATTGCACTCTCCACATGTAAATCTCTTGTTCCCCAGATGCTGTTTTTCATGCCACTTCAAATAGTTTGGTCTAGCGAATGCTTTGCCGCAGGTTTTACACTTATAAGATTTGTCAACCAGATGAGCGCGCTCGTTATGCTTGCGAAGTTCTTCGTCCGATGTGAAGTTGCGTCCACAGATTTGACACCAGTATGGTCTCTCTGCCGTATGTCCTTTTTCATGTTTTCTGAAATCAAAATTTTGCATGCAGAAATTGTAGAGATCTAACTGCTTTATTTTGATTGGTTACTCAAATGATTATATCATGTAATTTTACAGGGGCACTGTAAGAAAGGCAGTAGTGCCCATGGGGTTGAAATTATGGAACATGCAGAAATTGCTAAGAGGTCTAAAAGCTCTATTTTGATTGGTTTAGACTATATATATATCACATCATTAACCAATCAGAGGTACTGTAAGAAAAGCACCATAGAGTTTATGATTTGACAGAAGTATGTTTTCAGGGCTGCCAAACTCATGATTTGGTAGCCCAACTGGGCAACTTTTGAAGAGTTTCTGCCGCAACTTCACAATTGAATACATGAATACAAAACCCACCCAAGTCCATGGGAAGTGATTTTGAGTGAAAAACCTGTGTATTATTTTAATTCCTTCAGTTAGATTTACCTGGTCAATATGGTAAGTTTTACGTGCAAATGAGTGGATTAACCTGTATTAGGTATGAGTATGACGATTAGCATTTCAGGGACTTTGTGGGGTTCATTTTAAATTTTGGACTTGGGTGGTTTTTTGAATCATATACAAAGACAACAATGTTAGAATGAGATTTCCACTAGTAAGATAATAAAAATAAAGCACACAGGTATGTATAATGTTGATAAGCATTCTGCCATGTAATATAAACCACACACTTTCCTTTATTAAACCCATTTTTTTCAAAAGTCACTCTCTAGCAATGAATGTGTTACAAGTGGACTTTTATACATACTGGATTTCAATCAATGCGTTACAAGACGCAAATCATGGAATTGGGTGGTTCTTTCATACATGCTATTTTTCACATGCTCAATAGACACAGAGGATGAATTTGAGTTGTTCTTTCATACATATGACAGGCCTTTGTATAGCAACAATTTCCCATGCTTAACTCAATTTAGCCAACGTATGGACTTGGGTGGGTTTTGTATTCATATATATTCAATTTACTGTCCCATAGAAACCAATGGTTAAGAAAAAAATTGGGTGACTATTCAACATTGGCTCCCTTGACTTCCGGTAGTTTCCTGTCCAATAGAAACCAATGGTTTTAGAAAAAGAAACTTTTCAATTTCTAGTATTTGACCCATGATTCTGGCTGACATGCATAAATCAGTCATCATATCTACCCTTTGTACACAGCTTATTTGACTTTCTTGTTGAAATCCATACACCCCCTATGGAAGATATGACCTTAATCTTCCACACAGACAGTGTAGATTTCAAATGGAGTCACCCATTCAGATAACGCCATTTGAAATCACACCCACTGTATGGAAGATTAAGGTCATGTCTTCCATAGAGGGTGTATGGATTTCAACTGGAATAGCCCACATTTAGCTGATTAGGACAAACAAAATTTCTTTTAAGCTTTTTAGTGGGGTGGGGCCTGGTTAGTGACAAGTGGCATCATGCATGACCATATGTCTCAAAAAGAATCCTAAACAAGTAGGTTACCTGAATAGGTGACACTATTTAAAATCACACCCCCGGTGTGGGAGATTAAGGTCATGTCTTCATAACAGGTGTGTGGATTTCAACTGGAATAGCCCAATATGAGATTTAACCCCCTGAGCACTACCTGCCAATCTAACATTGCCTCTGATTGGTCAATTACATGATATCTTCATTTTAATCACCAATCAGAATGGAGCTTTGCAAATAATTCACCCTATTTTTTTTTGTGTGGTGAAATTATTCTAACAATGTTGCTGATTGGTCCAATTGATAAAGAAAACTTCTTTTTGACCAATCGGCAAGTAGTTCTCATGGGGTTAACCTTTGACCTTTCATACCTGAGATCTTGTCCTGACAGGAAGCCTTTACCACAGATCTGACATTTCCAAGGTATATCCCCTGTGTGGGTTTTCTCATGAAGTTTCATGTAGCCACTCTTTGAGAAAGCCTGTCACCAAAAAAAATATAGTGTTACAGAGAGCCTGTCATAAATGAAGAAATAAACCATGGGCAATTGGGCATGGCAAAGTGCAGGCACATAGTATGTTTGTAATCACCAGGAACAATGAGGGCATCTTTACATTTTCATTATTAGCTACATCTTCTGCCCCTAAACTAAGACAACCTGCTGAAATCATCAGCACTGAGCAGTTCATATCTGACATTTTTAGGACCATCAATTTATATACAGGACAAAAGCAGCATGCTTTAAATGGCTTTGCTGCGGAGTGAATCAGCTCATGAGCTTTGCAATTACTGCTTTGTGAAAATCCTCGCCTACAAAAGCATTCAACATTCCACAAGGTTGAATTCTAGGACCATCAATACATACCTTAGGACAAAAGCGGCATTTAAACGGCTTTGCTGCGGAGTGAATCAGCTCATGAGCTTTGCAATTACTGCTTTGTGAAAATCCTCGGCCACAAAAGCGGCACATGTAGGGTTTTTCTCCAGTGTGTGTCCTTTGGTGAGATTTCAAGTTACTGCTGTCAGCAAATTCCTTGCCACAAAACAAACACCTACATGTATGCAAAAGAAAATGCCATTGGTTACTCGACTTACTCCGAGTCTCCGATGGATTACAATAACTTCTGGAATAAAAGTTGCGGCTTATGTATAATTGTATATCATTTAGCCCACATCATGGACTAAATGTGTTGAAACTAAACTAATAGAATGTGTTTCACTCTACCTAAGTATTGTGCACTCTTTCTTTCAACTGTGCATTTAGCTACTATTGGTACGGTACATGTATATGTAATTTACCAATCAGGGACAAATACTACACTAAGCCAAAAAAAATTTCAAAAAGGTTATATCTTAAAATCATAGTTGGCAGTGGTGATATAACCCCACCCTTTTTATTTCAAACCCACCCTTTTTATTTGATACCCTTTATACCAAAACTCCGAAACCCACCCTTTCTAAGCATGGTTACTGATCATAGATAAGTGGTTATGGTGGTCCAGGAGGGGCAGATTTGCATCCAAAGAGAATTACATAAGTTTTAGATGACCAAACAGAATGGGATTTCAATATTTTTTTGGGTTTCATTTAGTGTCATTCAATTGGAAATTACATTAAGCTTTGAGATTGCAATTGTTGATATCTAAACCCACCCTTTTTATCAGTGACCATTTGCTTTATATTTGGACACACATTTTTACCAGAAATTTTTCAAACCCACCCTTTTAAGCATTTTGTGGACCCTTCAAACCCACCCTTTCTAAAGCGTGGGTTACCAACAGTGAAAATCCTGTCCATCAAAATTAACTACAATTACACACAAGATTGCTTCAATACTCTACTCTTACTCTGAACACATGTCAGTAACCAAGCAGTTGTCCAACTGACACCCCAGCAAAATGCAATGACAAGGAACAGCTTCCTAGACCACATTCACAGCCCAATAATTGGCACCTAGCACTATGTACCCTAGACAGAGCCAGCCTTCACTTCCAGTACATAATAAACCTACCTATGATTACTTTTGGGTCACACTTTATGGCCTTTATCTGGAAACCTTACAACTGTAGTTGGAGCAGGAATCTCACCGTCAATGGTTGTGGCTTCTATGCCTATGTTTACTCTTATCTTTTCACCAACACTAGTACTACCCGGGCATTATGCAGTACCCTAAACAGAGCCAGCCTTCACTTCCAGTTCATAATAAACCTACCTATGATTTTTACTTTTGGGTCTTGTTTTACGGCCTTTATCTGGTAACGCCACAACTGTAGTCGGAGCAGGAATCTCACCGTCAATGGTCGTTGCTTCCATATGCATGCCGGATGAATCAACGATCTGCTGCAACTGTACTTGTACAGGCACCTGAACAAGGAATAACATGTACATAAGGGCTATTCCAGTTGAAATCCATACACCCTACATGGAGGACATAACCTTAATCTCCCACACAAGGGGTGTAGATTTCAAGTGGAGTCATCCATTCAGTTGCCAAGTGTCGTGTACAATCTTCAAGAGTTTCTATAGGGTAGCTATTGCAGATAGGCATTTCGAATGGAGTCACACATCAGTTAAGGGGATACTACACCCCTCAATAAATTTGTGACTATTTTTGCATTTTCCTCAAAAACTAATAACACCCTGGTAACAAAAGTTATGTATATTATTGGGGCAAGGAATCCAATTACTACACTGGAATTTCAGTGACCCAAGACAAGTGGTTCGATACTTGTGATAGAAAATGAGGTACCGCTAGGATGTACCTCATTTCCTATCATATTTACTGAACCGCTTGTCTTGATTCACTGAACTTTCAGTGTACATAGTAATTGGATTCCTTGCCCCAATAATATAAAGGGTTCACAAAAAATAACTCCCCCCCTAAAATTACAAGACATTTCTTTGCATAACTTGACATAGAATTCGTTGTTTTGAAAAATCTAAAAACCTGTGAATAAAGGAATCATTTTCCTACCCTCCCAAACTTTTTTCATTAAAAAATCATTTTGTTTTGGACAAAAAAAATCTCATTTTCCAAAAATGATGCTTTCAGAAAAAGTTGCACTTTTCCACATCCTATACATTTAATGTACAAAAACATTCTCGATATCAATGTTTTGATTTATTTAATGGTGTTTTTGTTTTCTTTAATTTTTATGTATACGATTACTCAGTCACCCATGCAATCATCTTGCAGTATAAAACAATGACTAATTAACATGTACTGGGTTTTTCTAGAAGATTTTATTGAGCCGGTGTTTCAAAAATGGTAAAATCAATTTAGGAGTTACAAAACATTTCTTTGCATAACTTAACATTCATTTTGTTGATTTGAAACATTTAAAAATCTGTGGATAGAGGCATCTTTTTGCTACCCTACCAAAGTTATCCCTTCTCAAAATCTTTTTTGTTTTGGTCAAAATTAATCACATTTTTTCCAAAATGATGCTTTAAAAAAGTTGCGCTTTTCAACATCCCATACATGTAATGTACAAAACTTTCTCGGTATCAATGTTACGATTGATTTAATTGTTTTTTTCCTTCACCTTTTTGTCTCTTAACTCTTAGTCACCCATGAAACCATCACGTAGTGCAAAATAATGATGTGTTGAAGCTAATTTTGACATAAATGAGGATGTTGAAAAGTGCAACTTTTTCTGAAAGCATCATTTTTAGAAAACGTGATTATTTTTAGCCAAAACAAAAATATTTTCAGACAAAAGAACGTTGGGAGGGTAGAAAAACAATTCCTTTATTCACAGGTTTTAAATTGTTCAAATCCACGAAATATATGTCAAGTTATGCGAAAAAAGTTTTGTAATTTTAGGGGGGAGTTATTTTTTGTGAACCCTTTACATAACTTTTGTTACCAGTGTGTTATTAATTTTTGAGAAAAATGAAAAAATGGTCACAAATTTACCACAGGGGTGTAGTACCCCCTTAACCCCATTTAAAATTCACACTCTTTGTGTGGACGATTAAAAGAGCATGTCTTCCAAGATATTTTATCAAAATATCAATAGAAAAACCTCTGAACCAATTACTAGGCTTCTTTGTATTCATTTTATGCATTTTTAAAGCTGATTCCAAAAATGGTCATGAAATTAAAATTTACAATTCTGAAATTTTTATTTTTGTAATTGTTGAGAGTTAATTGATAACCTACCTGCACAATTTCTCCTCCCTGTATTTCTTGTTGAATAAACTCATGATGTACAATAGTGTCAGGGACACCTTCCTGGACTTGAACTTGTACCTGCACAGTGTGTGTTCCACCATCCTCTGCAATGGAGTCGAATAGAAATGTTCAAATGATTAGCATAATGCCCAGGTCAGCCACACAAAATAATGTGATCAAGGGCAAAAATAACATCTTTTCTACCAGGACTCAGTTTTGGGGGAAAGTAAGTCCTGGTTCACCTGAATTAACTTTCAGGACCAGGACTCACTTAAGTCTAAACAGGGCTCGCTTTTTTTTAACAGTCAGATTTTAAACCAAAATGGTCTAATCTAAAATGGCACAGCTACTTTCAACAATAAATAATATCTCAAATCCTGACACACTGGATAGCAGGGCTGTCAACTTTTTTGGAATTGCTTGGCGTGAGACAGAGGCGTACCGGGATTTGCCGACTCCAATGTTCATTTTGTACCATGATTATTTGAGCCACGGCGCTCAAAAATGTGAAAAGTGTGTGTGTGTATGTGGAGGGGGGGTAGGAGCAACAAATTATTCATGACGATGCGTGCGATTTTACTAATTTTCCAGCTTTTTGTGTGAGATTTACTACCTAGGCGTGAGATTATACCACCTTGGCGTGAGGCCGTGAGAAAGGGACCCAATGCGTGAGACACACGGCCAATGCGTGAGAGTTGACAGCCCTGCTGGATAGATACCCCATTTTGGTTCACCATCTCCTATTTCTTGGGACTGTATGGTGGATTGGTGACTGACAGGTTACAGTTCAGGACAAAAAGTGTAGCCTGGTGTTTTTAAAGCCCTCAATAGTTTTTCAAAATTCTGTTTTTTACATGATTATATTGTACTTTATTAAACTAACATACCCCGAAAAATCAAGACTATAGGTGCTGTAGTTTTGTCATAATCCGAGATTTTGAATATAACGCCGGGTTCCGGCGTTTTATTATTGCGATGGAAATATTAGTCGAACGCGTACACGATATTGACAACACAGTACGTGCATTGCGTGCGGGACGGATATACACATCAAAGGATAGTACCGTAACACAACCGACGGAGTGAATACACATTGGCGACATCGGCGCTGGTAGTAAATTCCAATTTTCTTTGCTTTACCTCGGTTGTTTGGCTCAAAATTAAAAGGGGACATATCTGATAATAAAAGCTAACATTTTATGGCAAAGAAATACTTATCTATTTGGAATGAAAATGTTATAATATTGCTTTAATCTCAATGGGCTACTACACTACAGTAGACAACATTTTCACCCTTGAATGTGATAAAGGCAGCGTTGGACGTACCTGCTGTAAGACATTTTTATGCATAGCATTATCAGCTTGCACTACTTGATTTTTGTTACATTTTGCAGTTGCACACTTCATTGTAAGTCTATGGCATAAAATTGCTACACATTTCCAAAAATTGTGTAGCAAAGTGATCAATTTTTTAATCTGCACAAAAATGCAGGGACTGCCTTTTGAGGAGAGCGAGAGCAATCGCTCTCTACAGCTCTCCTTAAATCTGATATAGGAGAGTGATTTTTACTAAATAGCTCTCCTTAGTTGACCATTGTTTTCTCCTTACATTCTATTGTAAATGTTCTTAACAGCTCTCTCCTTGAAGGCCCCAAACCCGGGGCTCCAGAAGAGCTATTTATATGCTCTCCTGCAAATTCCAAAAGATTCCATAAAGTCCTTGAAAATGGTCATTTAAAATAACAAAGCGCCCTCATAGACTGATTTTACTCTAAAATGCTAACTTATTTTCTTTTAACATGACGTGCAAATTTATGAAAAATACCAAAATATAAAATGTGATCCCTAACCTTAGTTACAAAAAAAAATGTACCAGCTACGTATGTTGTTTTTTGGCCGGCGCCAACTCATTTTTCAACCCATTTTTTTAATGTGTCAAAAGTAGATAACCCCCCTCCCAGCTATCTAAAACATCAACATCGTAACCTATCAGTAATATTAATTATTTTAGGCCTACATGTACTATTGTAGGCCTACACATTTTTTTAACAGGACACATTCGTTGGAATCGATAAGGGTCTGTGCAATAATTATGAGCCCTGGTGGGAGGATAAAGTTGGGGGGCCAGCCAAAGACATTTTTGGCGAGCCGAAAGGCCAAAGGGCAAAAGTCCAAAGGGCAAAAGTTTTTGGCAAGCCGAGAGGTGGGGGGGGGGAGAAGTGATTGTTGGCACAGTCACGTTCATAGGGCACCTATTAAATAAAACTCTCTAAAAAGGCTTAGGAAAACAGGGGGAGCATTAATTTTTGTCATGCCATATGGAATGGAAATCCCCCCCCCCCAAATGGCAGGCTTGGAAAAAATGAGGAATATTCAGGACTAGTTCGGGCATTCCCAGGATATTTGGTAATCTGGAATGGAAGGAAATTGTTTGGTTTATAATATTAAAACTTAGAAATACATAAAACATTGGAAATCTGAGAGAAATTTGTCTACATTGTACCATTAGGGGGCTGGCATTTTCTTCAGAAGGGGGGTCCCAAATTAACAAAAAGTCAGCCTCAATAAACTTGTTTCCCCCCCTACTTTGTCAACAAAAAATTTATGACCCCCCCTCACCGATACACCTTACCCCTTAAACAGGCTAAAATTGTATTGAATTTACACAAGTATCTGTGTATCTGTGGTCATCTTGTGACTCCTAGGTACATTTTTGGTCATCAACAATTTTATGAGCCCCCTAGTTCGCAACGCAAACTAAAAAAAACGGGCAAACAGACACATCATGTATCGGTATATGACATTTTCGTTATTGGTCATGTGACTCATGTTCCCGCACTTCCCACCCTATTTTTCTTTCCATAAATTTATGACCCCCAGATATTTGGGCCCCCCTTCCGAAGAAAATTCCAGCCCCTTTACCATGCTAGCTTATTATACGGCTACATTTTTAAAACATGATTAAGAGAAAAGAACATTTTTTACACTTACTATAACTTTTTTTTTATAAGGCCAAGTAAAATAAAAGCATGTTTCACGTCCGATTTTTGAAAAAAAAAGGAGGAGGGGCTTTTATTTTTATTTTTAATCGCAAAATCTGTGTAGGACACGGTTTCAGATTTGAAGCAGGTTTGACTGCCAAAAATGGCAAAATATAAAGTTTCAAAAAATATTGTTTTAAATATGTTTTCTAGACTGAAATTTTGTGCAGAATTCATTTCTGAAGTCAGAAATGCACAATCTGTCATTGTTTTCCTGATATGAGCATTACAGTAGAGGCATATGCTTTTGACGGAAATAAAAATATGAGATCCATGAGTGACAACATCATCACAACATATTTGAACTCTATTGGCACACTTATAAAGGCTCTGCAAGGCTCACATCATGTTGTAGTGCAAGTCTGACATCTGATTGGTGCACACACATTGAATATAGGTCACATGATTGCAATATTACAGGTACTAATTGTTCCCGATTTTGCTCAAAAATGGGGTGGCGAAATCAATTTGATAAAAAATTATAACTCAAAAAATATGCATTTTAGCACAAGTTTGATACTATATCCCTGTAGTACTGTATCATGGGAATAACTGATTAGTTTTCCTGAAGTCAGAAATGCAAAATCTGTCATTGTTTTTCTGATATGAGCATTACAGTAGAGGCATCTGCTTTTGACGGAAATAAAAATATGAGATCCATAAGTGACAACATCATCACAACATATTTGAACTCTATTGGCACACTTATAAAGGCTCTGCAAGGCTCACATCATGTTGTAGTGCAAGTCTGACATCTGATTGGTGCACACACATTGAATATAGGTCACATGATTGTGCAATATTACAGTTACTATTGTTCCCGATTTTGCTCAAAAATGGGGTGGCGAGTCAATTTGATAAAAAAATTAGAACTCAAAAAATATGCATTTTAGCACAAGTTTGGTACTATATCCCTGTAGTACTGTATCATGGGAATAACTGATTAGTTTTTTAAACATGTCGCCCTCATATTTTTTTTGTTGCGATTTTTCGAAATGCCAAATTTTACGTAATTTACAGATGTCACAAATTGATAAAAAATTAGAAAAGAAAATTGAGAAGGAATGGAAAGATATTAATGTTATACCCAAGTAGGAACTTATACTGTGCATAACTGATTAGTTTTTCAAGCCTATAGCTCTTGTAGTTTTCTTGTAATCCCGATTTTTATAAATGGCGGAATTTTTACACACATCAAAATTTTAAGGGGTAGGGGAAACATTTTTACATTTTGCAAGTCTTTCCTTAGTTAAAATGAACAAAGTTAGGTATCAAATGAAAGCCCATTCAATACTGCATAGACTGGTAGGTCAACCATCACTGTAGCACCTTCCTATCACGAGTTATGATTTTTCAAATCAATTTTTTTGCCGAAAGCGGCTTATTTTGGCATGTCAATTGTCACGAGGCATGTCATATTTGAATGATTCTGGCGTCCAAATGATTAAGTCAATCACAAAACAAATACCTGAATCCATCAAATAGTAGCCTCAGCTGATATGTTAACATTTTAAAGGGCCATATCTATGTATATTGTAGACTCTATGAGTATACAAAGTTGGCATGTGAAAATTTTGTCACCCAAAAGTGCGTTTTTCGGGCAAAATCGCCACAAATCAACATTTTGTAGCAAAACGATGTACGATGCACGCGTTTTGACAAAAAAATCATGTTCTACAAACAATTTTACCCTAGAAAAGCCACCTTAGACATTAAACATAGCTATTTTCACTCTGGGGTGAATTTTTACACACTTTGGCAGTGAAACCTGCTTCAAATCTGAGACCATGTCGTACATGTAAATAACCATAATTAGAGCTGTTTTAGCGTATAGCGTACACAATAATAATGCCTGGAAAAAGGAGGAGGCCTCTTTTTATTTGTTGTTCTGAGAGGTAGGCCCCCTCTAACTAATCTATCACAATCCCACAAAACCTTATAAAAGTGTTTCTTGTATATTAGCAAGGCTATATATAAAGCATCTCTTTTTGAAAAGTTATAACTAAATTTCAAAAAATAAAAAAGTAATTGAAGAAACCTCAAAAAAGGAAGCGGAGGGAACGTGAAACATGTTTACTTTTTTATTTTGCCTAAAATAAAACATATGAACAGCCTGGGCTGGCCTGCTGAACATGTGAATGATGAAGATCGTCAATCTTAATATTAAGATTATCAATCAATGTCAAAGCTTTGGATATAAAATAATGAAGAGACCCGCCCTACTCGTGTAGCCTACTGCACATGCTACATACTCAGTCATAGCCAATCATTGGCCCTATGTACCGGGGAAACCACGGCCAATGCAGTGCAGCGCAGCGCCGAAAGACGCCAAGTGCACAATAAACAACATCAACGACAACGATATATTCAACCACACAATGACGACAAAATAATAACTCCACACATACCACCTTTACAAATAACACCGACAAATCTTGCATTTTGTACATAAAATAACAGTATAAACTTTCGCAATCCAATCTCACGAATACCGTACTTCCTGCAGTTTATCGATTAATTCTCAAATTCTTGAAAAAACATGTAAATAAAGAAGAAAAATAATTGCCTTTTCTAGAAACACTACAGAAATTTGGAAACTCGACATGGCGTTTGATTTCACGACGATCCCTCGATTCAGACCTTATTTTACACCATTTTAAACATGATTCGTTCAACATTTAGTTATTTTTCGAGCTGAAATGATCAGAGTAATATATTAAAGATTTAGATTGTTCATAGATTGGCCTTATATTTGTACAATTTACCATAATTTTTGCAATCGAATAGGGGTTTATAGGAATAAACTGTTACAGGCTAGAATCACTAATTAATTGCTGGACGGCTGTTTTCTGGTGAGGAAGTACGTGAGACTTACCCGTCGGTTGTTGCCAAACTTGAACACCATCCGTGTTCATAACAGTCATTATATTAGCAGTAGTAGTCCCTGTTTCATCCACTCTCTCCACATACTCTCCTTGAAGAGCATGAAGAAGTGCTGTTGCGACAAGAACTTCTTCATCATGTTCAGGAGCTCGAACAAATTGTTCGGTCGCCATCTTGGATAAAATAATTTGTCGACGCGATCCCAGAATCCACTTCGTGTCAGTTCCAAAAATTGCGCCAAATTTGAAAAGTTAAATCCATCCCATCATGCTCCGCGCATTGTGGACTATGGTGACTGCAAAAATCTTTGTCCCCCCCTTGGCTTTGCCCCGGGGCTTTGCACGTGCATTGGCTTAGAAAGATTTTCAACATTGGAGGGGGCTGAAGAAATGTGGGCCACCATGGGGCTGGGCAAGGGGGTCCCCCCAGGGGCCACTCAAGTAGGCCCCTATGATAGTGTAGGGGAGACCGGGGCAATCATAAAGTCCTATAATTTTCAACAATTTGTTTGGCGAGTTTGTCCATATTTTTAATCATTTTTACGTTTTGTAGCAACTAAATTTCGAGTGCCACAAAAAAACATTATTTTCTTGAAGTATAATGAACCTCTTGGCGCGAAATATTTTGGCATATTAAAGCTAAACTGGTACAAACGGTACAAATGTGGAATAAATGCGCGCTTCACGCGCAAAAATTCGTGGTTTTTAGGTTAATTTTGTCAGAAACCCACATACAGGCATCGACTTTGGGTACGGACCACCCCCTAGCAAATATTGGGGATTTATCCCCTGGGATGTCCCGGGGGCACTCCAACTTTGGAGGTGACGCGTATGTAGGGCTGTTAAGACCCGCTTTTTCAGCAACGCTGTCGCCCAAAGAACCCAAATTTTTTTTACGAACAAATGCTCGGTCCGCGCTCTGTCACCCGAAGACCCCATATTTTTCCATTTGATCTGTCACCCAAAGACCCTTACAAGTTCAATTTGATCAGCAACTTTCATTTATCACTGATTTTGTTACTTATTTTGAACAAATAAAGAAATTTGAAGCCATTTAGAACTAGAAATTCAATTTTCGAGGTTTTTGTGGCACTGTTTTGGTTCTCACCCAAAGATTCCATTTAAAAAAAAGGTCATGTTCTCACCCAATGACCCCATATTTACATTTTGCTCTCACCGAATGCCAAAAATCATGCTCTCACCCAATGACCCCATATTTTTTACATGTTGCTCTCACCGAATGCCCCTTAGTGCGAAAGCGCCAGCCCTACACCTATATCCATTTCAAATTGAAGTGCCCCCCCCGGGTGGGATGTACGCCGATGCTCTCAATCAGTCATGTGGCACATATTTCTATAATAATTTTGACAATGGGGTGGAATTTAATTGGTGTGAAAAACTGTGAAGTAGAGTGAATCAAGGTGAATTGTTAGTTGAATTGTTAGTAATATAAAAATTCGCAATGTAATACACATTTTATGGCAAATGATTAAAAATTGATATTTTTGATATTTAACAGTAGGCCTACTCGAATTAAGTAAACTTTATAAATCTGATGATTTATACTTAAAGTGTATGTAGGTGGGATGAAAGGCCGACGATCAATTGAAAATCGTATTGAAGATAGGCCTATGATTTTTTCCCAAAACACCAAAAAAAATTAGGTCTGTTGGGAGAAAAAATCCATATCATCAATATGAAAAGGTCAAAATTTTCAATTGATCGTTGGCTTTTTCTCCCAGCTACATACACTTAAGAATATATCATTAGATTTATAAAATTTACTTCGAGGAATATATCAAAAATGTGAAAAATATAAAAAAATTCATAATTTGTCATAAAATTTGTATTAGGCCTATATTGGGAATTTCAAAATATGAAAATTATTTGATATCAGAAAGACATTCTTCGTATTCATAATGCAATTCATAATGCAATTCGATATGTCTGATGTGCTCTCATGTGATGTCCCACAAAAAATACTGTCGAAACGCTCAAAACGCTCAAAACGCTCATTCCAAATCCTTAAGGGTTTTGTGTCCCATAATAAATGCTGTCCAAACGTTCATACCCCACCCCTTAAGGTAATTTAATATAAAATTTACCCCCCTGCGTTTTTTTAATAGGCCTAAGGGGCTGTGCAATAATTATGAGCCCTGGGGAGGGTAAAATGGGGGGGCAAGACATTTGTGGCGAGCCAAAAGGAGAGGGGGGGGGCAAGCAATTTTGGCCAGCCGAGAGGGGGGGAGCAAGCAATTTTAGCACACATTCATGGGGCGCCTTTTAGATAAAATGCTAGGAAAACAGTACGGAAACGCTTTGATATGCAAATTTCTGCTCGCCGCGCTCGCAATATATCTAGACCATTTAGGTTTGAAAATTGGGAACCCAAAAATTTGGCATGTGTAAAGGGGGTGGGGGGCAAAGATTTTTTGCGGGTAAGCGATTTTTGGCAGGTCGAGGGGGGCTAGCGATTTTTGGCGGGCCGAGAGGAAATTTTACCCCCCCCCCCGGGGGGGGCTCATAATTATTGCACAGCCCCTAATGTTACTTGTACTTTTTTGTTATTATTTTGATGAAACAAGAATCACAAAGTGTTATGGTATGTTTGAACGGGTTCATTCATATATTTTCATGACTACACGGTTGTTGAAAACTACCCTTATTCTTGAAAATCAGTGTTATTTAGACCCTAAAATGAGCATTTTTTTTTACATTTTTTTCATAAAAAATAAAAATCGATATTTGTGAGCAAGGATGTGTGCTTGATTAATTTTGCAAGGGGCCAAATGTTACAAAAAATAACAACCTGCCAATATACAGCGAAGATCAATTTTTTTGATTTTTTTCTTCTTCATGGAATGTCAGTGTAGCCTACATGTAGGCCCCTCTGACCAAAGTTGCCCCAAATGCGGGGTAACTTTGGTCAGCCTATTTTTAACACCTAGGGCACCCTTACAAAATTATTTAAAAATCTTTTTCAACTTCAAGGTGTAGAAGGGAACCCTAATGTCATAAAAAAGATATAATAAGTTGGCAGATAATAATATTTCTAGAAATTTTTTCTGCAAAAATCACACATGATTGCCCCCCTTTCACAAGCAATGCTGGATCCATGCCGTGTTCTAAATACATGAGCTTGGAGATCGAGGGCAGCATATCCGCGCATATAAGGGACGCACTGTAGGGCCTACTAGGGACGCACCATTAGATATCAAGGGGGATGGGTAACAGGGGTCGTGACAAAAAAAATTAGCCCCTGGATGAAGCAAAATTGTTTTTTTACACCTCGGAGAGGCAATTTTTTTTTGGGCAATCATAAAGTCCTATAATTTTCAACAATTTGTTTGTCGAGTTTGTCCATATTTTTAATCATTTTTACGTTTTGTAGCAACTAAATTTCGAGTGCCACAAAAAAACATTATTTTCTTGAAGTATAATGAACCTCTTGGCGCGAAATATTTTGGCATATTAAAGCTAAACTGGTGAAATACGGTACAAATGTGGAATAAATGCGCGCTTCACGCGCAAAAATTCGCGCGCAAAAAATACTGTCGAAGCGCTCAAAACGCTCATTCCAAATCCCTTATAAGGGATCTGGAATGAGCGTTTTGTGTCCCACAATAAATGCTGTCCAAACGTTCATACCCCACCCCTTAAGGTAATTTAATATAAAATTTACCCCCCTGCGGTGTTTTTTAATAGGCCTAAGGGGCTGTGCAATAATTATGAGCCCTGGGGGAGGGTAAAATGGGGGGGGGGGCAAGACATTTGTGGCGAGCCAAAAGGAGGGGAGGTGGGGCAAGCAATTTTGGCCAGCCGAGAGTGGGGGGCAAGCAATTTTAGCACACATTCATGGGGCGCCTTTTAGATAAAATGCTAGGAAAACAGTACGGAAACGCTTTGATATGCAAATTTCTGCTCGCCGCGCTCGCAACATATATCTAGACCATTTAGGTTTGAAAATTGGGAACCCAAAAATTTGACATGTGTAAAGGGGTGGGGGCAAAGATTTTTGCGGGTAAGCGATTTTGGCAGGTCGAGAGGGGGGGCTAGCGATTTTGGCGGGCCGAGAGGAAATTTTACCCCCCCCCCGGGGGGGCTCATAATTATTGCACAGCCCCTAAATGTTACTTGTACTTTTTTGTTATTATTTTGATGAAATAAGGGAGCGATCGTTATTTATGGCAGGGGGGGGAATGGGTAAATGTAGGGGGGGGGGGAACACGAAAATTTTTTGTGGTCTTGAGGGGGGAACCTGAAATTTTTAGTTGAACCAGGAGGGGGGATTGTTAAATTTTAAATGGAGAAAATTTGGAAAACAAGGGGGAACGCAAAAATTTTGAGCGGACGCGAGGGGGGAACGCGAAATTTTTTGTCGATATTTTTGCCAAAACACCCATTCCCCCCCTGCCGTAAATAACGATCGGTCCCTAAGAATCACAAAGTGTTATGGTATGTTTGAACGGGTTCATTCATATATTTTCATGACTACACGGTTGTTGAAAACTACCCTTTATTCTTGAAAATCAGTGTTATTTTATTTAGACCCTAAATGAGTCACTCGCGGTAGGCTTGCCTTGCCTTAAAAAAAACACCCCTTACTTTGCTTTGTTTTTTTGGTCACGCATGCGTACAGACGGCAATTTATGTGAGTGGCCCGGGTGAGTGGTCCCTCGGGTTTCACCCTCGCGAGGCCTCGGTGTCAGAAAATTTGGCAAAATATAGGTCACAAACACAAATTTCCCTCTATTTTAGCTTATTTTATCACAATTTTTGAGCTTCACCTAATTTCCCCGGTTCCTATATAAGCTAACCTATGATGCATGTGCCAACTTTTCTAGGTTCCCAATTTTATGTTAATGTTGCAAACCACGCCTACTCCCCATTCCAGAAAAAAACAGCCGGTTTTTTTTAGATTAAAAAGATATTATCAACTTCTGCCAAATAGACCCGACTAAACAGCTCAATCCTAGTAGTTCTAACTAGCAATAAAAGCTAAATTTCACAATTTGGCCAAATTTATGAATTAAGGGCCAAAAACGTGTATTTTTATGTGTTTTTGCATTTTTGGCAGGCTGTGACAATCACATGATGTCTAAAGACTTATTCTTTGTACGAAGTCTAATTTCAATTTATTCATTATCTAATTTTTTTGGAAAAGGCGTGTTTTATTCTTATTATAACCAATCATATAATTAAAGTAACACAAAAAAGGGAAAATTAAGACCATAGTCGAACACCTTATCGATTGTGAACATCCCTTATACTCGGAATAGAAGTTGGCAAAAATATCAAGGTATCATTTACAAAATTATCCATATCTTTTAAAGTATTGATGCTATGTATATAATTTGGGTATCATTTTGAAGCTTTTGTGCTTACATTTTTTTATTCAAATCATAAAATGTCAAAAATGCGACTTAATAATAATAATAATGGCTTAGAACGTGAGTGAATAAGAATGGCCGCGGCGCGAAGCGCCAAGGCCATTCTTATCCACTCACGTTCTAATCCGCTAACCGACTACACATCTATGACGTCGCGCTATTGTTTTATCGCTCCATTATTTTCCACGAATGGAGTGTTATAGAAATAGGTTGCTCATTTACAAATTGATCAATTGCTGATTGATACCGTAATAATAACAATGATTGTGCAGGTGCGATTGAAAAATACATTGACTTAGCTTTATGTAAAATTTCTATAGAATTACCCATCACGATCCAGGTGTTTAGTTCAAATCATCCGTAACCATGATAAAGATTTAAAATGTTTGTTACACAAATAAACGTAGATTCGTAAAATCATTCAAGTGATTAGACCATCAATAGGCCTTTATGCCCACTTCGAATGTGTTAACTATTGAAGTAGCTGCGTTGAGGTCTCTATTTTGCATAATAAGGACAATTGGCAAAATGGTCATTACAGTAGTGTACCTCAAGAAAGCTAGACCTGCCGCTATACCTGAGCAACCATACAGTTGTGAACACTATTTTTTTAGCTTCGTTGAATTTGGATAATTTTGTGATGGAACCATTCCGAGGATATAATCGTTGATTCTCAGCATTTAAGGACATAAATCAGGCATGATTCTTCTTTTGGCCGGAGAAAGGTACGAGAATTGTAAATGTGTAAACTTTGTTTTATTTGGTTGGCCCTATTATAACCCATTTTACCTAGGCCTACATGTCCCTGAACTTCGGCGGCAAAAAAAAAAAAAAAAAAAAAAAAAACCTTCGCCGCGAAATAAAAGCCCCGACTTCAACTTCCAGTCCCCCTTACAAATCCAAAATAAAACCTAACACTTTCATTCCCTTTTCAAATAATCGCACTCTAAAGTTTACACTTACACACATCAAAGTGTTATAAACACTAACGATATAACGATTTCTTAAACGCCATGTTTAAATTTTAAACATTGTTAGTGTTTAGAGTTAAAAAGTCCTCAAATGTTCGAAATTTGTAGTTACTACATGTATTACAAACCATTTTACCTTCATAAAACACACCAACAACAACAACAACCCTCCCCCAAAAAAAAAAAAAAAAAAGAAGAAGAAAACTTCGCCGCCTCCGATAAAATTAATTATCGGATAGGCCTACTGATCATGCTGATCGATATTCATCATGCCAAAATACCGTCAGATGAAACAAAATACAGCTTGTACGAAAGCCAAATAAATATTATACAGAAAATAGACCTACTGTGGCTTTTATCCTTAAAAGCAAACAATAAAAAAATAAACAGATTCATAGGCCTAAATGCATTGATACAGAATGTAGCAATATGTTGCCCAAATAACAAATTATACGTAGGACCTACTCCCCATTCCAGAAAATACAGAACTATTTTTTTTGGATTAAAAATATATTATCCAGTTTTGCCAAATGAAACATAGCTTAATATCCTAGGTTATAGTCCTAACTGGCAATGAAAGTCAAATTTTAATATTTGGTCAATTTTTGGAAATAAGGGCCAAAAACATGCGTTTTTAGGATGTTTTTCGACCTTTTTCGTATTCTGTGACAGTCAGGCCCAAAGACTTGAACAAAGACTAATTTCAAATTCCTGCATTCTAATATTTGGAAAACACATTTTCCAATCTTTTTAATATCCAATTAGCAAAAATGACATGTGATATTAAAATTATGAGCTAACTCTTAGCCTATACTCAAGATTTTGAATGCTTAGACTTGTGTCAAGTCTTACAATTTTGTCACTACAATTGTAAGAAAACATGCAAAATTTTTACCTCAAATGACCAAATATTGAAATTTGACTTTTATTGCCAGTTAGGACTAGCTAAAGGATTAGGATTTAGCTATGTTTCATTTAGCAAAACATGACAATATTTTTTTTATTAAAAAAAAATAGTTCTGTATTTTTCTGGAATAGGAGTAGGGCCTAAGCCACTGAAAACGTAGTATAAAAATATAAAGAAGAAAAAATGTTATAAAAGCAGTAACATGTTTAACTTCCCTTTCTACCTAAATTGGGCGTGGAAAGAAAGGTCCAAATAATTAAAAGTATACGGGTCTAATAAATGAAGCCTAAAATAAGTATTTTCCAAAGTGAGGGTAAAAACATATCTTGCATAATAAGTACAACTTAGCCAACTATTTAACCTGCCCGTTATGATCTTGCCTTGCTTTTCACAGATTGCATTGTAAATTTATGTTTAAGGGCTCGGATAGCGACGTTTTCACGTATTTTTGTGGGACCTGAGAGCACATCAGACACATCGAATTGCAATTTGAATATGAGGAATGTCCTTAATTTTGATTTTTTTTTTAATTCGCGATATAATACACATTTTATGGCAAATTATTAAAAATTTAGAGTTTTGAAATTTAAAAGTCCTCAAAGTAATTGTATAAATCTAACGATATACCGTAAAACCCCGTCTACAAGGATATACCTAAGAAACGCCCTCAATAAAATTGGTTGCTTGTTGTATTTGGAGTTTGAACAAATTATACTGGCACTGGGTGGCTATGCATTCCATCTAAGTATGTTGTAACACCAATCAATTGTATTGACATAATAACGACTGTTTCGTATATCAGGATCGTATAGCTCAATTGATAGAGCGTCAGACTTTGGAACTGAAGACATGATGAAGAGAGCATGGTCCGGGCACCGGTTCCGTTTTTTCATTCTCGTTTAATTTTTAATTTTTGACATGTTCTTTTTATCTTTCTTCAAATCTACCTTTCTACTTTTAATTTTAGGTGTTTTTTTTTTTTTAAAGTTTTTTTAGTTTTTTATAGTTTTTTTAGTAATTTTGTGATTTTATAGAAACTAGTAAAAGCATTTATTCTAAATAATAGCGAAACCCACGGTTAGACAGATGTGTTGTAACTACTTGTCTGTCCTCGTCTTTGCAATAAAAACCTATGTTGCACCTTTGTGCCATCCCAATTCTTGAGGAATGGTAGGTAGGGTGCGTTTTTGGCTTAAGCACGATTTTGTTTCTACTTGAAATGAAATCAAAATAAATATTGTTCTGTTGCCACAATTGCAGTTTTTTCAATAAAAAAAATAGATGAGGAATAATAATTGTTCCATATTTGAATCTATTGTCCCATCAAGAATAGAGTGTCTTCAAAAACTTCAATCAATTCATCTGACAAAGGAAACTATTCTGGTCATTCAATTTTGTTTCGCTTGCACCTGTTATATCACAGGCGTTGGTAGAGAAGGCACACTTCTCTTGTCTTCACCGAAGTAGTGATGTAAACACTAACATGATTAATTACCATAGCTAGCAATGGACATACACTATTTTTTTGTTCCACTTGAACCCATACTATAGGCTATTCGCTGTCGATGTGACGTAATTAATCGGATTAACTACCATAGCAATTGATGAATACAATTTCGAATATATAGTCCTGCACTTCATCGTTCACGTGGCACCTATGCATTAAACCATAGTTGTCAAAGAAATGCTAATCACTCGCCATGTAAGATTAGTATTTATGAAAAGAGTGGTATTCAATCTATGTTTGGTGACATACGCGGGTGATTAGTGCAATCTGCTTGATGGTAGTTATTGCGATTATTACGTCACTTCGACAGCGAATTGTAGTATAGACGAATCCAACAAGCCAAGTGATGGTCAGAATTTATTCGGCCATTATCATGATTATACGCTGGTGAAGTTGCGTAATTAATCGGATTAATTACCATAGCAATAGGTGAAAACAATTTTGAACATATCGCGCTGCGCTACAAGCAGGTTACACTCATCACCTGTACTGTGTATGTCTGCAATCATAGATTGAATACAATACTGGTCTTTTCAAAGATCTTACAGGTGCAGCATGATATGGTTCAATGAAGAGGTACCGCCTGAACGTATCAGTGTATAACGCGGTATATTCAAAAATTGTTTTCACCTATTGCTATGGTAGTTAATCCGATTATTACGTAACTTCGCCAGCGTATTGGAATAAAACAGGAGGATGTGAGTTCATAAGGGCAATGTCGGGGATTATAGGTCACAATCGATGTGGAGAGATGAGAGGTCCGACCAACAGCCATAGCGAATGGTTCATGTTCAACTAATTCCAGCGGACAGTCTGTGGCTAGTAAGGAATCGTCTTTGACCACATGCGCAGATCTGTCTCGTCAGGAAGATATTTAATATCCCGAATTTATAATAGGCCTATGCCTACCAGTTCCATCGTATAACCGATCTGCTAGAGAATATTTGTTACCATGTTTAATAAATTCGTATTTATCGTATAATAAAATGTAGCCAAATGTATATTATGTGTCACACGGTTTTCTGCTGAACCACTAGCAGGCTATGTTACCACATCTATGACAATGACAAAGGTGAATTTTGATGATTTTTACGATCGTCCGGATGAGCAAATCACTGAATGGGTCTTTAGTTCCCTCCTCTCCTTATCCTGCCAATATTATATGAATCAAAGAAAAATAAAGAAAAAATAAAATTAAACAAGAAAAAAAGACAAAGAAAAGAAACAATAAAAGAAAAACAATAGAATAAATTAAACTAAATATGAAAAAAAATGATCAAGAAAGGAGTCTTTAGAAAATGTAAGAAAATATAAATGAAAAGTTTGAACAATATTTTGTTTATAAAAGTTTGTGTGACCGTGATGAGGCTCGAACTCACCATCTTCCGATCTAAAGAACCAAAGTCTTATGCCTTGCCAAGTGAGCTATGCTCGTGAGATGCGAATTAAAGATAAAATAATACATTGTATACCTGCTTGTGTCGGTAAATGATTTGCTCAAATTCCATAATGATATAATATTGTGGAGGGCGCTAGCGTGAAATATGCTATCATCACAGTCGGTTCTATTCCTTATAGACGGGTTTCTACGGTATGCACTTAAAGAGTATGAAGTTTGGGTGAACAGCATACGTCCATCATATGAAAATTTTGACCTTCATTATTGAAGATAATAGCTCAAAACACTAAACAAAATGTAGGTCTTTTTGGAAAAATGTTTATGTTCAGTATGAAAGTTCACAATTTTCAATTGATGGTCGGCTTTTCATCCCAGCTACATACAGTTTATTTACATGTCATTAGATTTATAAAGTTTACTTCGAGGACTAATAATTTGCTATAAAATGTGTATTACCAGTATCGCGAATTTCACCAAATCAAAATTATTTGATATCAGAAGAACATTCCTTATATACAGCATGCAATTCGATATGTCTGATGTGCTTTCAGGTCCTAACAATACTATGCAAATATTGCTATCCGCTTCCTTAATTGATTGTGAAATCATTGTCTTGTTGTTTTTCGTATCATTGTTTTGCATGAATGAAGTGATGATAACAATACTGCACTTTTCGCAAATACTTGCTTTTTGAAAGTGCAGTTGTTATTAACACTACATTCGTAAATGCCAGTACTTTTCCCCTGAAAAGTAGGGCCTATTTGCTTTTTAGAGAAAAGAAAAAGGCATTTACGAATGGCGTGTTATTGTGATCATCGCTCCATTTGTGGAAAATAATGGCGCGGTAAAACAATAGCGCGACGTCATAGGTGTGTATTAAATAAATATAATAAATAAATTTTGGATTTATAAAGCGCCTTTCTCCAGATCTTAGAGGACTCAAAGCGCTGTAATTACGCTGCAATGTGGTGACTCATCACAATCAGATCGCATCAATAGGTTGCTGCCGAACGGCGCACACCTATCCGCCTTTGAGATTGTAACATCCACCAATTATCTATGCAGCTCCCCAAATTCCATTGGGTGACATCGTTTGGGGATGATTCAATACCTACCGATAACTCCTTTTCAATATTATCTGAATCGGAAGGGGAAGCCTCAGAACAGGAACTTCATGAGGATTCTACATCACATGGTGTTACCAGAGCCTCTGTTTCTTCGACCAGTAGTTGCAGTTCATCAGCAAGTAGCCCAGGTCGACAAAAGCAAAAACCGAAGTTTAGAAAACTTAAAGTCCTGGTCGTGAACTGCCGTAGCATTAAAAGCAAACGGAAACAGCGTGAATTGCAGGCTGTCCTGGTTCAGGAAGATCCAGACATAGTGTGTGGTACAGAGACTCAGGTGGACGGCGAATACTATACTAGTGAAATCTTTCCAAGTTCATATGATATCTTCCGAAAGGACAGAAATAGGTTTGGAGGTGGCGTCCTTGTTGCAGTAAGGAGAGATCTACTGGCTGTACAGGAAGATAGCTTCGATACAGAATGCGAAGCGGTTTGGGTAAAGATCATCTTTGCAGGAAAGCAGCCCCTCTATGTTGGCTCATTCTACCGACCAACAAATTCTGACCCAAATCCTCTTATAAACTTGGACGAGGCAGTGAAAAAACTAACAGGGAGACGGACGCTTCCGAACATTATATTAGCTGGTGATTTTAACATGCCAGATGTTAATTGGAAAGACAACTCAATAGCTAAGAACCCACAGTATGGGAAGCAAGTGAATCAAGTGCTGCTCAACTTGGCCAATGACAACATGCTTTCGCAGATGCAGCACATTCCAACACGTGGGAAAAACATCCTTGATCTGGTATTCACCACCTTACCGGACCAAATACAACAAATTGAAACTGTTCCAGGGATGTCAGACCATGATGCTGTCACGGTGCAACTGGACACAACTGTCAAATATAGCCGTAAGAAACCTCGTAAAGTATATGTTTACAAGAAAGCTGATATGAATGGACTGTGTGAAGAAATGGAGAACTATAAAGACCAGTTCCTCCAATCAAAACCAATGGAAGGAGATGTGGAGACAAATTGGAACTCCTTCAAAGAAAAGATCTTCCAAGCTATGGACGAGTTCATACCTCAAAAGCAGCTATCGTCGTGGAACGACATCCCATGGATGAATGCTGCAAACAAAAGACTAATCCGGAAAAAGAAAAGACTATGGAAGAAAGCAAAGAAACATAATACCGAGAAGACCTGGCAAGACTTTCGCGATATGCGCAAAGCAGTAAAGAAAAGCTTAAAGAAAGACTATGAAGAATATGTGAGTGGCATCCTGGAGGACACGATGACTGAATCGCAGAAAAAATTCTGGCAATTCATCAACAGTCAGAAGAAAGACAGTGGGGGCATACCCACTTTGAAGACTGACTCTGGCCTAGCTACCACCAGCGCTCAAAAGGCAGATGCATTGAACAGTCAATATCAATCAGTGTTCACCAAGGAAGACACCACAACCATACCTGATAAAGGAATTAGCCCATACCCTTCAATGTCAAACATCATCTTCAGTACAGATGGTATTGAGAAACTCTTAAGTAAGCTGAAACCCAGAAAGGCATGTGGACCCGACTTGATTCCAATTCGAGTGCTTAAGGAGACGGCGGCCCAGATTGCTCCGATCCTGCAAGTTATCTTCACACAATCATATGTGACTGGAACCTTGCCACAAGATTGGTTGACTGCTAACATCGTTGCAATTTACAAGAAGGGTAGTAAGAACTTACCAATCAACTACCGACCTGTTTCTCTGACATGTGTTGTAACTAAGCTCATGGAGCACATCATTTATCACTGCATCATGGAACATATCGATGAACACCAAATACTCTCTTCGTATCAACACGGATTTCGACAACAACATTCCACGGAATCACAGTTAATCAACACGATCGAGGAAATCACAAGATCTTTTGACAGTGGTTCTCAGACAGATGTCTTGGTCCTCGACTTTTCCAAGGCATTTGATACGGTGGCCCATCAGCGCCTGCTTGGAAAGATTGGATACTATGGGATAAGGGATAACACCAGTGGATGGATTAGAACATGGCTCACCACACGGACACAGAGGGTAGTAGTTGATGGGGAAGCGTCGCACACAGTTAGTGTTGACTCAGGGTACCGCAGGGTACAGTTCTGGGACCCTTGATGTTTCTGCTATTCATCAACGATATAGGTGACAACATTGATTCAACCATTAAGTTGTTTGCAGATGATTGTTTACTACTCAGAACAATCAAGACACCCAATGACACAGTTTCACTGCAAAAAGACCTTGACAGTTTGAACACATGGACAAAGGACTGGCAGATGGATTTCAACTCCAAGAAATGCTACACTCTTAGGATTCACAGGAAAAAACACCCTATCATCCATAATTACCACCTTGGAGGGACGCTCTTTCTACTGTGCCCAGTCAAGCCTATCTCGGTGTTGAAATTCACGAAAAGCTCAGTTGGAAATCTCACATCAATGCCACTGCAGCCAAAGCCGGAAGGACACTGGGATTTTTGAGGAGAAACCTTGGAAAATGTGCACAATCCGTGAAACACCAGGCCTACATTTCTTTGGTAAGATCGCAATTAGAATACGCCTCCACTATCTGGGACCCATACAGACAAAACCAAATAGATCAACTTGAGCAGATTCAACGCAGGGCAATTCGTTTCATATGCGGAAACTACCAACGTGAGGCCAGCGTCACCACCATGAGATTAGATCTGGGAATCCCCACCTTGGAAGAGAGACGCAGGCAAGCCCGCTTGACCACATTCTACAAGGCAATCAACAACCAAATAGCCATACCAATTCCAGACTACATCAAACCAAGACAACGCTCAACTCGCCAACAACATCAGCAGAGGTTCATGCGGCTTGGTTCTAGCTCAGACAACTACAGGCAAAGCTTCTTCCCAAGAACTCTGCGTGACTGGGATGCGCTCCCCACTAACATCATTGAACTGCCTACAGTAGAGCAGTTCAAGGGAGCCATCAACGCCTAAGTCATCTAGGAGCCACCTTTTTACTTGCACCGCTGTATATATGAGAGCACATCGCACAAGTGTCCAAAGTTTGAGACACCACACACATCCCTCGTTTAGTTGCTGAACAGGCGTCAACGAGTATTTTCGTAGAAGTAGAAGTAGAAGTGAAGGAAGTTTTTGATAACCAAACAACTAATCACCGATTTTTGCGATACAGGAGGAAACCGGAGATCCCGGAGAAAACCTGCGAGAGCGAGCATGGAATCGGGATAAACCAAGTGCACATGAGTCCTTGATGCCCAATTTTCTGTGGGCAAAATAATTTACTGGGTGGGCACTGTATTTCGGTACGTACCGGTATATAGCCTAAAATTGGGCAAAATACTGGTGGGCAAATGTTCACCCAGTTAACATGTTTAAGAGAAATTTGTTAGGTCCACCGTCTGATTATACCCCGGTAGATTGTCAAATTTGACAAACTGCTATTCAAAAATCATCATAGGCCTATACCGGGTACATTATTTTGTAGGCCTATTGTAGGGCTATGTAGGCCTACATGTGTAGGTCTACCAATAATATTTACCGGTAATAAATTAAAATTTGACCGGCTTTTAGCAACAACATGTTGTATGTCGCGTCGGGTAGGCCTACGCCTGCATCAAAAAACATTATAGGCCTATAGGGCCTATATCAAATTTTAAAAAGTAGGACTAGGCCTATACCGTAAAATGGGGTAACTTCGGTCAGCACTAGCGGGGTAACTTTCGTCGGTCAAATGTATTTTTAAATGGTCATATTTTAGCTTATTTTTCGTACAGCAAGTTGTTTTTAGTCATATTTGGTATCAAATTGTTAAGAAATATATTTAGAAGAAATAACAGTATAGCTCATGTCCAAATTCTTCGAAATTTACGAAATTTTTGACAAAAAATGAGAATTTTTAAACTTTTTTTTAAATAAAAAATTGTGAGCAAGGATGTGTGCTTGATTAATTTTGCAAGGGGTCAAATGTTACAAAAAATAACAACCTGCCCATATACAGCGAAGATCATTTTATTTTTTATTTTTTTCTTCTTCATGGAATGTTATCTGACCAAAAACATTGCCCCAAATGCGTGGTAACTTTGGTCAGGCTAGTTTTAACCCCCAGGGCACCCATACAAAATTATTTAAAAATCTTTTCCAACTTCAAGGTGTAGAAGGGAACCCTAATGTCATTAAAAAAAAAGAGATAATTAGAAATGTAATGGGTTTTGTTTGGAAGCGGTGGTTTAAAAACTCTGAAAAGTGCCCAAAGTTCCCCGGGGGATCACTCACATAAATGGCCTGTATGCATACGTGACCAAAAAAAACAAGTAAAAGGGGGTATTTTTTAGGCAAGGCAAGTTACGCGCGTGACGCGTTTAGGGTCTAAAAAACAGTGATTTTCAAGAATAAGGGTAGTTTTCTGAAACTGGACAACTTGTTTAGGGTACCTTTTCAATTTTTTTGGTAAATTATGAGTCCAAAAAGGGTACATTTCATGCGCGTATTTTTTTTTTTTTTTTTTTTGGGGGGGCTTTTGGGGCGCCAGCTCCCCGGGGTCAAAGTAGGGGGCGGCAAAAACGAAGGAGCGGCGGAAGAAGAAGGGCGGCAAAAACAGGGGCAGCAAAAAACGAAGGGGCGGCAAAACGAATTAAGAAAGAAAAAAGGGCGCAAAAAATTGAAAAAGCATACAAAATTTTTTTTAAAAAGGTTGCTTTTAGGGCGCTAGCGCCTAGCGCACTTTTTCAAACGACCGTGAAAAAAATTAGGTCAACCTTTTCGGGCTCTTAAGGAAGGGGCGGCAAAATTGTGTCTTCTTCAGCCCCCCGGGGTTGGGGCGGCCACGGTACGCCACTGCATTTGTTGCATTTTCACCAGCCAAAAACTCATTAGGGGGTAAATTCTACACTAAATTACCTTATTAAAGGCCCATTCAGTGATTTGCTCATCCGGCCGATCGTAAAAATCATCAAAATTCAGATTTTGGTACCTTTGTAATTGGCATAGATGTGCTAACATAGCCTGCTAGTGGTTCGGTCGAAAGCCGTGTATTTTAGACAAAATAAAGCATTTGCATGATTCTGGACTTTTGATACTGACAGTACAAAAAGTCCGAGTCGAGATCGAAAGAAGCTCACTCTCCACGTACCAACACGCGTTGCGTATTGTTTCTACTACTTATTACATCAGTAGCTACTATTTTAAACAAAATACACAATTTTAACTGTTTTTCATATTTGAATTGACCGTTAGTTTGCCTCGGTGACCTTTAATTGCTTATTTTGTTTTCTACTACAAAAAATTAAGCGTCTGTTTTAAATCAATTTAGACTCTACTTCCCCGTGTTAGAAACACTGGACTAGGAAGTTTTTCCAGTCGATTGGTGGCGCACTGTACGAAAATCTCGATTTTCTCGAGTCGATCTGAGTTGAAGTAGAAAACCTTTCTAAAACTTCTGTTTTTGACTAATTTGTCGATGTATTCAGGGGAAAAGTGGTTTAATGAAATTCTGTAGACTTATTCTTTATTTCTAAGCAACTCTGACAAATTTCCATTTTTTAAATGTTCCTGTGAAATCACTGAAAGGGCCTTTAAGGGGCTAAATTTGCTGGTAGGGTAAAACTCGTTTAGGGGGTGTTTGAAAAAAATTTGGTCACGCATGCGTACACTGTCATATTTGAGTGGTCCCCCCGGGCCAAAGTTACCCCATTTTACGGTAAAACTCATAAAATAATGAAAAAAAAAACAGTAAAAAACTGTGAGTGTAAAAAGATATAAAATAAAATAAGATAAAAAGAAAAAGCATTAAACATTTAAGGTGGTACGAAAGGCAAAATCAAGTTGCTCTGATTGAGATTAAAATAGACTTGTTACAGAGAGATATGCAAAATAATCTTAATTCTAAAATTTGAGCCAAATCGGACAAATGGTTTTTGAGATATTGCTGGTGAAAGATTCTTTGTATTCTATTGTTTTTGCCAATATATTGATGAAGTTAATGAGGAAAATTGGCAAAATGTGCTTATTAATATTAATTTTTGCCAATATGTTCCCAATATTTTATGAATAAACCTTCATACTACTTTTTTACCTTTAAAATTTTGACCTGAAACTTTGCCAATGTGTCTCTATGACCTAAACCTTTAACATGTGATTTTCCCGCCCATCTAATTTGCATATTTGCATAATTAATTAGCCTTAAGTATAATGCTAATTAATTATGCAAATATGCAAATTAGATGGGCGGAAAATCACATGTTAATGTTTTAGGCCATAGAAACACATTGGCAAAGTTTCATGTCAAAATCATATAAAATAAAAGTAGTATGAAGGTTTATTCATAAGATATTGGTATAATATTGGCAAATATGAATATTCATAAGCACATTTGTGACTGGACGCGGCGAATCAGCCGTAAAGTCGGCCCCGGTCAATTTTGTTTTATTTCGTGTTTAGAAAATATACACCATAAGCTTTAAAATGGTATATCATTTGACTTCAAACGATATCCAAAAGCGGGGTTATGATTTGTTGAACTCTGTTCCTTCGACAAAATTGTATTTTTTATCGGTTCTACATGTGTCTCTTTTTCTACATTTCTGGTAATAAATATCCAACAGTCATAATTGGCGGTCATTTCAAATAATACCCAAGTCAACGAGGTTCAGAAATATCCTCTCATTGTTCATTGTTGATTATACATACCTAGATAAAATACAATGCTTTGTTATCTACCACTTGAACAGGATTTAGTCAAAGCAAACAAAGACAAGAACTATTCTATAGAAATAGGTAGAAGCTTATTATCCTCTTCAGCAGTAGTATTATTGATTGATTTAAACAGCGTTTGATAAGATACTTGTCGCAACGAATTGATACACCTATGAATACGACCTTCACATACATTTGACACTTTAACTCAAAATACAATTTGCCGAGTTTACGGCTGATTCGCCGCGTCCACTCACATTTTGCCAATTTTCCTCATTAACTTCATCAATATATTGGCAAAAACAATAGAATACAAAGAAACTAAAAACATGTATAGGCCCCTATCTTGACAACCGTAGGCCTATGTCCGATTTCCTTCAAACAAAAACTATTTTGCTCAGTGTATTTAGCTTAACTTATTCAATCTATTCAAATGGTTCTAAATTCAGTTTCTGTTTTCCAGGGCGAGCTAGCTAGGTGGCCTAGTGGTCTAAGGCGCTGGACCATTAGGGAGAGTTGAGCGAGGGGTCCGTGGTTCGAAACCCCATCCTGCCCGATCCTTGTTGCTCACTCTAAATAGTTCCAATAGGTCGGAAATATCATAATCATAAGCTCTTTCAGTCTAGTAGAATATAATTGTGATATTTCTCCTCGTTCCCATCCACCGTGTAGAATGTGCAGGTGTACACGGTGGGTGCCCAGCGTCTCGTGGTTCGAATGGTCACGTAAAATGGCGGTTCCGTGTGTCAGACGAGTCAAACCTGAGCACGTAAAAAGTTGCAGGCCTTATCGAAAAGAGTAGGGGGATCATCCCGGGCTTGTTACCTGCACCCTCCCTAGGTCCCAGGGCAGTAGTAGTTGTGAATACAGTGACTGTAGTAGATTAGATGTGTTAATAGTAATGTTGTGAAATGGTGATATATAGATTGTTGTTAACAAAAAAGTACACTGCTTACTCAGTGGTGCGCCTGAAAATAGGCGGGATTTCCCAAAATACAATACAATACAATTTGGCAAAAATATCGACAAAAAATTTCGCGTTCCCCCTCGCGTCCGCTCAAAATGTTTATGTTCCCCTTGTTTTCCCAATTTTCTCCATTTAAAATTTAACAATCCCCTCCTGTTTCAACTAAAATTTCAGGTTCCCCCCTCAAGACCACAAAAAATTTCGTGTTCCCCCTAAATTTACCCATTCCCCCCCCTGCCATAAATAACGATCGCTCCAATAAATAAAAATCCGTGTAAGTAAAAATTATCCACAGTGAAGTTTATCACTTGCAGTAGCAGCGAAAATTACTGCACAACAAAAATATCGCATCCACTTTGCAATTAACTGGCTGGTTTCCAATTATTCTTGCAACCTTAAATTATGAAGTCAAGAAAGAACCAGTTACGCACACGGAACAACTAAATAGACAAGATGGCCGCCCATGATCAGTTTCGCGTTCACGAACATCACGAAGAAGAAGTGCTAGTTGCAACCGCATTGCTTCATGCTTTGCAGGGAGATGCACATCAAGATGTTGCTAATAATATTATGACGGTAATCAATCCGATTTCAGAGGCCAATGTGTGGAAACAAGCAGGTAATTTGACGGCGATTTGGATGTAAAATTTCATTGGGCTCTAGTGCAACTATTTTTTCAACATGGCGAACTTTTGTGTTTCAGTGTTGCCACTTGTGCAGATCAAAACAATCTGTAAAGTTTGTCATAAACTGTTTGTTGCAATAAAATGTTTGTTGATGATGTAAAGTCCCCATATTTCATTAATCGTGAGATCACATGTCTCCAGAATTGGCCCTTAAGACTACAGGTTAAAAAACAATCATCAATTGTTGAACCATGAAGAGCAAATTCAAAGAAGCATTTCCCATTTCACACCCATTTCCAGATTGGCCCATTGGGAATCAAAATAATGTTTTTTGCATGCAATCTCATCCCTGCTCGTCAGCTTCCCAAAGGAGGATTGAGCAGTATGTGTTGTACCAATGCATGCATAGAAAATGAATAATTGAAACAAACTCATGTCATGTTCGAAATGTGTAGTTTATAAAACTGAGTGTAGTTAGTACTAACTACGTGTTAATATATTATGTAGGCTACCGTACAAATAAGCAGGGCTGTTCGCAATTCCAGATCATGGTGCATTATGGCCCGGGTAATGAATTGGAGATAAACACGGTCCAGGTTACTATACATTTGCAATGGGTGAACTTTGACGTTTGCATTAAAACATTTTGTACCGGTACTGGAATTTCGCTGATAGTTTGGTCTTCACAGGAAATTTGTATAAAATTTGTATTTCACAGGAAATATTAACATGTTTTTGAAGGAAGTGCAAAGTTTGCCGCCATTGCAAATGCACTGCAGCCTCCTTGTGTTTATCTCAAAAACAAAACAAAAATCTGCAAATATTACCCATGCATCATGATTCTGGAATTGCGAAAGGGCTTATGACAGAAAACACAATAAACAGCAAGTCAAGGTATTTTTTTTAAGTGTTCGCAGACCAATAAGCCCAATCGGCATTGCAAGTTTGCAATGCATTGTAGGACAGTTGTTGCAGTTTTGGGACACTTTGTCCTTTGACCTTTCAGAAAATTCAGAAATATTGGGTTTTGTACGTACAAAATATGATCTAAAATATTTTACAATATTTAAAACATATAAAAAATAAATTAGTGTTTTAATTATTTGGTATTTTTAATGATCAAAATTGTGACAATAATAAGAAAATTAATAATAATTACGTAAATTTTCCCGATATGTCAGAGGTCAAAGTGTCCCAAAACTGCTCTCAAAACCGGAAGTTAGAATGGCGATTGGGCTTATTGCAAACTATTTTAATGTGTTGATATACATGAATTCTTTCAATAAAAAGTGAAAAAAGGATAACTTCTTGTCATGACCTTTTAATATGACACTTTTTAATGTAAGAAAATGTGTGTATTACCGTATTCGTCCGAGTATAGTCCCACGTTCGAGTATATTTTCACCTCCCATTTTTTAAAAAATTCCAGAAATTGTAAACATTTTTATTTTTATTTTTTTTTTTTAAGTTTTTTTTTTTTGGTTTTGGAATATCCCTGAACCTAGACCTAGATGCTAGGATCATTCATGGTTGACCTAAAAAATATGAAAATTGATATTTTGTATTCATGTCATACCGTACTCTATTAATGATATCAAAATGCATTGAATTTGAATACATTTTGATATCATTTAAGAGTATGACATGAATACAAAATATCAATTTTCATATTAAAAATACAAAACATCTTGAATTTTTTTAAATTTTTTTTTTTTTTTTTTAGGTTTTTTTTGAATGATCCTAGCATTTAGGTCTAGGTTTTTTTTTTTTTTTTTTTTTTTAATTTTTTTAATATTAAAATTTTTTTTTTTTTTTTTTTTTTTTTTTGAACTTGAGTATAATGCACATATCAAATGCAATCCCGGCCCCTGGGGACCCGGGGATGGTCCGGGACTTGACATCATGTGACCCGGGATTTGACTCAAAATGTGTCCCGGGGAGCCGGGTGTTAGCCGGACTGGTATAAGAATTGACGTCGGCCAAACCCCCGGGAAATTGGGCTGGGACTTTACCCGGGCGAGACCCGGGATTATGTCGTAACTTACCCGGGGGTTCCAACCAGTAAAATGGGTCGTGAACATGGCCGTGGTTTACTAGTAAGGATGCCAGGATTTATGGGCTGGGGAAGCCTATCGCTTGACGGTACTTGAGCCGTGGATGTATATTAATAATCCACATTAATGTTAATACTGTTCATAATCCATTCCAAAAACAAAATCTTTGCTGTTGTTTCAACATTTTGCAGTAGGCCATGTATCTGCTATTTAACGGGACCCTAAAGTTAGCATGTTTAACCAGACCACACTGGCTTCCTGTGCATGTGCACACGAAGACCTGCTATACGCTTATTTAACCACCGCCGAGATTTTTTTTGATCACAAATCGTTGAAAGGATGTTTTAAATAATATCTAAAATGGCAACCTCGTGAAACAAAATCTTAATAAGTTGTGCGCTAAAAGTTTCATAGATGGTCATTTGATTTTAAACAAGATTCAAGGTAGGCATATTTGGATGGGGTATGGGCCTTATACAGAATAGCCTCATTATAATTGAAGTTGCATTTTGGATTGACATAAAAAAAAAATCGTATAGGCCTATAATATTATGTGCTTAAAATGTTTATGCAAAGATCGAACATTCGCCACTCCCGTATCCTGGACAGATGTAAATGTAGTAATCTGTTTCTTTCATATCTTTGATGTTTTAATCATATAGACCTACACGTAGGCCCTATATCAATACGATATTCCTGGTTTATTCCCGGTATTTTCCGACCCGCCATTCATGCCTCGTAATATTTAAAACAAGCATGCATAATATTAAATATAGTGATGGCACACACTGGGTCAGGTATCTTCCTCTTGTCCCGCTCCCCTGCCACTATAAAGCATGAAAAAATACGCGAAGTGACTAACTGGGAAAGTCGGGTGACTGGGGTCCGACATTGATATATGCAACGTAAAATTCCTTCGACGGTGTGCCAAAATCACCCCAAAACTGTGGAACGCCCCGTACACCTTCAACCAAGAAGATCCCGCCATGTCGCGTCACACTCTTGGCCACGGGCCTGGGATATCAAATCCGGGTATCAAATTCACCCAGCATGTCCAGCGCTCAGCAGTCCATTGCAGACATATCTGCCGCATGACAGGATTGCCGCGATATTAAAACCATATTAAAATCAACAGGCCTATATCCGATGCTCAGGGCGGGAACTTGGGCCGAGAATACCCGGGTTTGCATCGGTTTGCATCGGTTATTCGCCCGGGAGGGCCGGGAGTGGCTGAGAGTTTGGCCCGGTGGGTCCGGGACTGGCCAGGTGTTTACCGGGACTTGAACTTTTAAACCAAAAATCCACGGCCCACGACCCGGCCATCCCCGGGTCCCCAGGGGCCGGGGTTGCATTTGATATGTGCATAATCCAAACGTGCTGTCAAGAAGCACCTTTCAAACGTGCTGTCAAGAAGCACCTTTCCGAACAGGCTTGGCTAGCTGAGCGTGATATTATGCATCACGAAAATTATTAGGCCCTTTTTTGCTCGTTTGTTTTTCGTCTTTGTTATGTTTTGCTCGTCCTCCTGCCTTAATCATTGCTGCTGCTGCTTTATTGTTTTTTGCCTTACAAGGACCCCAATGGAATTAAGCTTTTTTCGGAAGGCTTTTTGGGCTATCCTTGGTACTCATTGGTATTTATTCCATTGTCACCTCGTGCAATAGTTTATTCTGGTACCTGAATTACATACATGTACAGTAGATTTTAAAGTATTTTATCCATAATGTGCAATCTATTGTATTTTCTTTTTGTTTGCAATTTTTGATGTATATTGAGTGCTAAATAAAATGAAATGAAATGAAATCCCACCCCCCAATTGTGAAAAATTTTCACCTAAAAAACGGGTGGGACTATACTCGGACCAATACGGTAATAGGAAACCAAAAACATTTTTTAATTTAATTGTTAAAGATAATTGGGATAAGTAGTAAGGTTTATAAATGTAGCAAATGACGTAAAACTAAATCACTATGTTCATAACTTTCCATTATTTTTGACCAATTTAGATTGGCATTCAAAAAATGACTTGCAACATGTCAAGGACAGAAAATGCTTACTTAGTCATGTCAGGGACAGAGCCAAAATTCCCGTTTGTGGCGGGACGGAAGTTTGATAGGCCTTTTTAATTGTAGATCTGTGACTGTTTATTTTATGGATTCTTCATGTTCTTAATATTTACAAGTAAGTTAGAGACTACATTCTTACACAAGAAAAATAGTCCAAAGAATCAACATGTTGCCACGGTAACACAAATTCATTGATGTGGCGGGACGGAATGATAAACTTCATGTATTTATGAACACAGTACATTTGTTGAATTTTTATCAAAAGTACTGGGATAAAACATTTGTTTCTAACATTGGTATTAACTTCAACTATCCTTCTTTTGTTATGGAAGGAATTATAAAATTCACCCCCCTCTTTATAGTAAGTTCATTAATTTTTAAAAATCATGTCTATATGGCGGGACGGAATGTGGCGGGACGGACTTTTGTCCACCATGTCAAAATCAAGAAAAAAAGCAATTGATTCACTTTAAAACTTACAAAATTGTCTTTTCTTCCACTTCCAATGAAAAATTATTGCAAAATATTGACTGAGAAAGAAATTTTTCATACTTTCCTGAACTTAAAAAAATCATCTCAAAATGTGGCGGGCCATGTTTTACACCATAGACCCTGAAAATAGAATTATTGCTGGCATCCTACCACAAAAGGCCTGAAAGAGAAGAAGTTAAAATGGCTCTGAGTCTAGCAAAGTTGATGAATTCAATTTTGTGTACTCAGGAATGTTTATTACCATAATAGTTGATATTTTGGAAAGTTTTGACTAAAATTTTTTTTTTCGTCCCTTCCGAACGTAAAAAATCATCTCAAAATGTGGCGGACGGAATTTTACACATATTTTAATTTATTTCTTTATTTTTGCAAAGTCCACTGACATTTTTTTTAGTGCTGAAATTGTCTATACAGAAGACCTTTATAATACCATAAACAAAAAAATCCTATATTTTTTAAATATGTAGTAACATCAAATTTAACAATTCCGTCCCGCCACACCGAAAGGGCGCTACGTGTATTTTATTGCTTGGATTCCGAAATTGACGGGCAAATTTTACTCTTTTTTTTTTGCCGATTCATAATCTTTGGTAAGTAGTCTATTAAACCAGAGGAGAAATTCACTCCTGTGACAATTTCTAAATTTTAGGTTGAGTGATGACCATTTTTGGCTCTGGCCCCACATTTAGCAGTTGTTTCATTTGCAATTTTGATTAACTCGTGAGTAAACATGACTTTTTTCAATAATTTTATAGCTTTATAAACATGTTGCAATAATGTTTATTAATGAATTATGTGGAACAGAAGCCATGATATCCATTTTGACCTATATAGTTTCATTAGTTTCCCCAAAAACTTTAAATGCTATGGTGACAAAAGTTGGACATAATTTGTTATTTTGTGCAGGTTGTTTACTTTCGGTATGGTAATTGAACCATGTTTGTGTATATGTATATCCAGGAAAGTTGAAAAAGAAGGAGGAAGAACGGAATTATATCCTTGAGATAATCCCGCAGGTTATCCTGTCGTACCTATTCATAGTCCTTTATTCTCAAGTAGTTACACATCTACTTGAAAGTAGCCTTTGATGTGATGTGGGTTGCCGACTACGGTTGATTAATTTTCACTCCAGAATTGAAACCATATCCAATGTTTCTATAGATAATTCCTTGAAAGTATGACATGTGTATAGTACCTTTTGTTGCTCTGCAGGGATACCACACGTGGATACTATAAGAAAGATTCCAAAAAAATCCGCCCATTTTGGAACATATATTAATTATTTAGGAGAGTGTTTTAGGATTTTGTTAGAAACGGGATGATTTTTGATCATCTATATTTTATTGTTTTAATGTATTTTCCTGTCATTTCCTGCAAACCTAATAAAGATATTTTGATAATTGAAAATAGTCTGTATCATAAATCGTAGAGGTTGAAAGCGTAACCAAGCGTGCAAAATTATTATTTGCCATGGAACTTCGGTCATATTTTATTTGAAATAAACTGGATGTTAGGATCTGCATGCATGGTATGCATAGTATTGATGGTATACAGACTCTGACCTTTCCCTAAAACTAGTAAGCAGCAACTTGTGTATCACACCCGTCATGGGTTCGAACCCTTTTGTTGTATTTTATTGTTAAACCTAAATAGCGTGATTGCTTTTCAATGAGCGGCAACACACATATTTTGTTTGAGGATAGCTGGATCTATCTCCTTTCTTTACATCTTCTCTGGTATATCCAACACAACAATACTAAACTGTCTTTTTGATCAAGATGGTGTGTGTAGATTACTGTATTTGTTGCATCTAAATCCCAAAAGAACCAAAATTATGCTAAATTGAGACAGAGTTTTGGACATATTTCTCATTATTTGTATGAAACTATCATCACTATTAATATTTACCAAAAGGGTACAAAAGGAGGTCATTTCAACCAAATTTCCAAATGTGCACCAATTGGTACCAACTTCAAAAATATGACAATAATCTTATCTTTGCCCTTTTCCCTTATATTGGCCCAATGTTGTTTTTTTCCTCAAAATCTCCAAATTTATCCCCATATTTTTGCAAGGGGCCACTTGAAGCGCTGTTTTAGTTCTTCCATGTTTTGCTCTGCAGGACACTGGCTGTCCAAGTACACATCAGGGAATTCAGTAGCAAGTCAACACCATCAATTGCATCAACTACAACAGCACCACCACCCTGTTATCACCCCTACTCAGGAGATTGGTGGTCCCAAAATTGAACCTTGGGGAACACTAAATGCATATCTTACTATCTTTGCTCTTTATATTGGCCCAATATTGTTTTTTTTCTTTCTCAAAATGTCCATATTTATTCCTATATTTTTGCAAGGGGCCACTTGAAGCCCTGTTTTAATTCTTGTTTCCATGTTTTTATTTACAGTTGCTCCGCAGGACACTGTCCAAGTACACATCAGAGAATTCCAAAGTGCACCAAATCAGCACCATCAATTGCACCAACTACAACAGCACCACCAACCTGTTATAATCCCTACTCAAGAGCTCATCATTCAGCCATCAATATCTGCGCCTCCTGTATCTTTGTCACCAACGGGGTGCCTGTTAAGAAACCCCACAGAGAAGCAAGCCCAACAAGGACTATAATTGTATGTTCTGTGGAAAGAAGTTCACAGACAGCAGCAATTTGAAACAGCATGTCAGAATACACACAGGTGAGTGAGATTGGAGGTCCCAAAATAGAACCCTGGGGAACAGCATGTCAGAATACACACAGGTGAGTGAGATTGGAGGTCCCAAAATAGAACCCTGGGGAACAGCATGTCAGAATACACACAGGTGAGTGAGATTGGAGGTCCCAAAATAGAACCCTAGGGAACAACATGTCAGAATACACACAGGTGAGTGAGAGTGGTGGTCCCAAAATAGAACCCTAGGGAACAACATGTCAGAATACACACAGGTGAGTGAGAGTGGTGGTCCCAAAATAGAACCCTAGGGAACAACATGTCAGAATACACACAGGTGAGTGAGAGTGGTGGTCCCAAAATAGAACCCTAGGGAACAACATGTCAGAATACACACAGGTGAGTGAGAGTGGTGGTCCCAAAATAGAACCCTAGGGAACAGCATGTTATCAGAATACACACAGGTGAGCAAGATTGGTGGTCCCCAAATAGAACCCCAGCGTTGCTGATATTCTTTCTCAGTGCAAAAGTTTGTCCGCATGTCAGAATACTGAGAATACACACAGGTGAGTGAGATTGGTGGTCCCAAAATAGAACCCTAGGGAACAGCATGTCAGAATACACACAGGTGAGTGAGAGTGGTGGTCCCAACATAGAACTATCCCCAGGGAACAGCATGTCATCAGAATACACACAGGTGAGCAAAATTGGTGGTCCCAAAATAGAACCCCAGCGTTGCTGATATTCTTTCTCAGTGCAAAAGTTTGTTGAGGTTCGATGAGTTGTTTTAAGATATTGATTCACTAATTTTAATACAAAACAAACTTTGAGAGGTTTATGAAGTAGATGATAGATCCTCAGGCCCTAAAAGTTCAGAACAAAACTATCATTTCCTCCAGTGTTTACTCTCGCTGGAAATTGAGTGCGCCAAATGAAGCTTTTTCTCCAAAATTTGGCTCAGTAATTCCTCAAAGTGTCTAATTAATGTGATACAGCATTGCAAATTTGTGTGCGGCAAATATAATTTTCACTGGCTAAATTAGCGACATACAGCCTTTGAGTAAACACTGATTTCCTCCCCCCTGCAAATTTGAGAAGTCAAAGCAGGGACTAGGAATGGAAAGTGATTTCACTTATGACCTTTTCAATTAAAACTTATCTTTCATGAAATTTGTTTACTTATTACAATTTTCAGGAGAAAAGCCGTACAAATGCAGTCACTGTGGAAAGGGATTTATCCAGAGCAGCAACTGCAGGCTACATGAAAGGACACACACAGGTATGTACAAAGTATCCCATCCCTAAATGCTATATCTCTGCTCCTTGGATAATTACAGGTGGTGTATGACGTGCAGTCCCTAAATTCAGTAAATTTTCATCGTCAACCGTGTAATTGAATGGGATTATTTTGAAATTTTAAAACGCTTGAAATATCACAAACAAATAGGCCTATGTTGATAAATAATATCAATACAAGCTAAAACCGTTGGGGTTCGATAATGAACCCCACAAAACTAACCGAGTATATGGAAAATGCCATACGGCCGGGCGGTTTCACGAGTTGCCGGCTCGATCATGTCATCCGCCGCCTGGATAATTATTACCTACTTGGGATATATACTGCCTCAAAGGCCAGAGCAGCAACTGCAGGCTACATGAAAGGACACACACAGGTAAACAAAGTATCCCATCCCTAGAAATGCTATATCTCTGCTCCTTGGATAATTATTACCTAATTGGGACATACTGCCTCTGGCTTTTAAAAGTCCACATCTCAAAGGGTATGTAAAGTATCCCAGCCCTAGAAATGCTAATATCTCTGCTGAGCTGCTCCTTGGATAACTCATTACCTACTTGGGATATATGACCAGTTGAAGTATTTCCTAAATAAAAGAGAGCAAAATAAATTATTTCCTTTGTTTGGCTGTATCTTAAATCTATATATCCGACTTCCGACTGATTCTGCTTGATCACATTTGTGGAATCAGCATGAAGAATGCATTAAAATGAGTGCAAATAAGCTTAGTATTGGTTCATTGCTTCTTGATAGCTCTTGATATTTTTGGAAAATATTCCAAAACTTGGGACTTTTTATGTTGTAACCTTAAAAGTTTGATTTTATCCAATTTTTTTAGGTGAGAAACCTTTCAAATGCAGATGTGGACGCGCCTTTATCAAAAGCAGTAACCTGAAGCTACACATGCGGACTCATACAAAAGAACGACCATACCAGTGTATGGGGTGTAAAAAGGGATTCACTTGCTCATCGGATCTGAAGAAACATCGCAAGAAAAGTCAGGTAATAGATTATAGGTCCTTGAATTGAGCCTTGGGGAATCCCATATATAGTCAAATAAGAGCTCATACAAAAAACACCATACATGTGCATGGGATGTAAAAAGGGCTTCACTTGCTCATCGCATCTGAAGAAACATCGCAAGAAAAGTCAGGTAATAGATTAGAGGGCCGTGAATGGAGGTTTGGGGAATCCCATATATAGTCAAATAAGAGCTCATACAAAAAACACCATACATGTGCATGGGATGTAAAAAGGGCTTCACTTGCTCATCGCATCTGAAGAAACATCGCAAGAAAAGTCAGGTAATAGATTAGAGGTCCGTGAATGGAGCCTTGGGGAATCCCATATATAGTCAAATAAGAGCTCATACAAAAAAACACCATACATGTGCATGGGATGTAAAAAGGGCTTCACTTGCTCATCGGATCTGAAGAAACATCGCAAGAAAAGTCAGGTAATAGATTAGAGGTCCGTGAATGGAGCCTTGGGGAATCCCATATATAGAGCATAAGAGCTCATACAAAAAAACACCATACATGTGCATGGGATGTAAAAAGGGCTTCACTTGCTCATCGGATCTGAAGAAACATCGCAAGAAAAGTCAGGTAATAGATTATAGGTCCGTGAATGGAGCCTTGGGGGAATCCCATATATAGAGCATAAGAGCTCATACAAAAAACACCATACATGTGCATGGGATGTAAAAAGGGCTTCACTTGCTCATCGGATCGGAAGAAACGGCGCAAGAAAAATTGGAGGTCCATTACACTGGTACTCACTACTCATACTCAGGTAATAGATAAGAGGGTTCTGAATTGAGCCATGGAGAATCTCATAGTTAACTAACATGAGTATTCATACTGTAGCTTAACCATTAATGCTGCGTAAGTATGAACCATGTGGTACAGGGTAAATAGGCTGAAGGTCACACTGGAAGCTGAAATGCATAATATCGAGGGTTCAGAACCAGAAAGCTGTAACTCACCATGACCAGCTCTCACAAAATGAGCATAAAGTTTGCTCAGGCCTTTGGTTTTCAAAAATCAATATTTCCTATACAATGAATGTCTCTTGTTTTCTATTGAATGTTGTCATGATGGATTGTATCTTCAATAGCGCCCTGGCGACTTTATGCTCATTTTGTGGGTGCAGGTGATTGTAAGTTGAACCTTTCTGGCTCTCAACCCTCGATATATGTTTGGACATTTACACTGAGGTGCTCCAACACATGTTGACAGCGATTGTTGTCCTAAATTACTTGTACTTTAAAATACATTAACTTCCTTCTTTTATTGATGTGTTTGTAACCTCAGGACAAAGGCAACACAAAGTGTGCCAATGCGACACATGTATATCCTGATTCAGTGTACCCGCCAGGTATAAACGATGATGCACCGGCTGCTCTTGCCACTACATCAACAGGTGAGATTGGGTGTATTCATACATTTGGGTGTATTCCTAATAGATTTGGGTGTATTCTTAATAGATAATAGACCTTGGTGTAGATTATTCATCCAGTTGATAAAACAAAAATACAGAAATTAAATCAAATACTGGAACTTGCGTTTTGTTGACATGATGTTTCGTCTGAAACCATTGGACATCATCAGGTGACTGATTAGGCCGATTGGTCACGTGAGAGATGGCGATCAATTCCTTTCAGTGCTTGGTCCCACGCGCGCGAGAGTTGAAAGCGTAGTCATCCTGTCCCGTTCAGCAACAGGCTTTTGACTCTGTATTGTCATCTGGGAGAGAGTTGAAAGCCTGTCGCTGAACAGGACAGGAGGACTGGAATAGATTGGGTGTATTCTGAATACACTTGAGTGACTAAATGGGTGTATTCCTTATACATTTGGGTGTATTCCTAATACATTTGGGTGTATTCCTAATACATTTGGGTGTATTCCTAAACGATGATTCTGCATCTGCACCGATTGCTGTTGCAACTACTCTTTACATCAGCAGGTGAGATTGTTGGTCCCAAAATTGAACCTTGGGGTACACAAATGTATTTCCTAGGGAGAACAAAGGAATGTTAAATATGTTAAGGGCAAAGTAATGGGAGAGAACCTGGACCTTTTTTGACTTCATTATTTCTGAAGTTAAAGTTCAAAGTATATAAAACTATACATGTTTGGAAAGGAAATGATTAAATGAGGAATCCTTATTTAATCATAAATGTTCTGTTCAGTTTTTGATAAATCACAAAAAACACTTTTTTACCCGAAATTTTTTTGTGACAATATACCATTTTCACGAATCTATTTTCGTTAAAATATCTGCACCTCGTACTTCTACTTCATGAATAGCTGACATCCCAGCACCACAGAATAGTGGTCAGATGACAGAAGAAGTCTCTACCAGCACACAACCTACTGCTACCGTGACAACAGTTGTTAAGCAACCAGTAACCAAGAAACTACATAGGACAATACGTCAAATACAAGCAGGTAAGTAAATACCAGATGCACTTCCCACAATGCATTTCTTCCAAAAATAGTCTGTACTGATTTGCTATCACATGCAAAATGGGTCGATAGTGAGAAAAAGTTCCTCAATTAATATCCAGATCCTGCAAAATATGAAATTTCTTCACTATGACCCATGTTTAGCCAGTGTGTTCTCAGTATGAAAAGAAAGGGAACCGGTATACCTATACAAAGTGATAGTGAGTGTCATTTGATGTAATGAGGTAATGCACCATGTTGCAAAGGATTTTGGGAAGGAAAATTTTTAAATTTGTGACTCTAAGATTTGAAACACAAAAAGTGCACTGCAAATATAGATGTAGCACAAAATTGTATTCTATTTGTATTATGATGCAATCTTATCAAACCAGTCAGAATTTAAAGGAGACATTTTTGAAATTGCACAATAAGCAAGTGTGCTTGTAACTTATTACTATAATTACATCAGTAGCATACTTATTTGGTTGCCAGTTTTGACAATATGTCAATCTGTCAGATTGTGTCACAGATATTCCGCATACTAGCAAATACTAGATTGCCATCCTATAATCAGGGTTAATGTGGCATAAACCAAGGTTAATATGGCTCAAACCAGAGGTAACATGGCTTAAACCAGGGTTACCATGGCTTAAACCAGAGTTAATGTGGTTTTAACCAGTGGTAACATGGCTCAAACCAGGGGTAATGTGGCTCAAACCTGCCTGAGAAGTTCTGACTTTCAATCAAGCAATCATAATTGGTTAATTATGTCATCTGAGTGACCAATTTATATGCAGCACCTAAATTTTTAGGCTTGATCCTCTTCAGCTCTACCCCAATTTTTAACCATGTTGTTGATTGGCTCAATAAATCGTAATAGTCTTCTTGTAACCAATCAGCAGGTAGTACTTATGGGGTTAACCTACCACCATTCTAACCATGTTGCTGATTGGCTCAATAAATCACAATAGTCTTCTTGTAACCAATCAGCAAGTAGTTCTCATGGGATAAACTTGTTTGGGATTTGTCACTATGCAGTGATCATAAATGATATCAAACTGACTTTTGTACTCTATAAATGGGTTATTCCAATTGAAAACCACACACCCTTATGGAAGAAGTGACTGTAATGGCCCTCACATGGAGCGTAGATTTCAAATGGGGTCACTCGTTCAGGTAACCCCATTTGAAATTCACACACCCTGTGATGAAGACCAAGGTCATGTCTACAATTAGTGGTGTATGGATTTCAACTGGAATTGCCAATTATAAGCAGATTGTGGCAAATAAGTTGTTCCCATAAAGGAAAATGTATGTACATCATCAGCTTCACATACTTGTGGTTGATGTATTGCTAATACATGAAGGTGTATTCCCAACACCTTCCTAATACATTTTGGTTCTTGATCACACAGGATTTTCAGACATCACAGTTGAAAAAGAGGAAGAGGAAGTACAGCAACAGCCATTTCAGCAACAGCAAATGCCTCAGCAGCCACAGGCTCAATTGTTAACACAAGAGCAGGTGGACACATTACAGCAGGAGGCTATTAATCAGCAGGTATGATATTAACCAGCAGGTGTGCTATTAATCAGCTGGTATGCTATTAATCAGCATGTATAATATTAATCAGCAGATATGCTATTAATCAGCAAGTATGCTATTAATCAGCAGGTATGATATTAATCAGCAGGTGTGCTATTAATCAGCAGGTGTGCTATTTATCAGCATGTATGCTATTAATCAGCATGTGTGCTATTAATCAGCAGGTATGCTATTAATCAGCATGTATGATATTAATCAGCAGATATGCTATTAATCAGCAAGTATGCTATTAATCAGCAGGTATGATATTAATCAGCAGGTGTGCTATTAATCAGCAAGTATGCTATTAATCAGCAGGTATGCTATTAATCAGCAGGTGTGCTATTAATCAGCAGGTATGCTATTAATCAGCATGTATGATATTAATCAGCAGATATGCTATTAATCAGCAGGTGTGCTATTAATCAGCAGGTGTGCTATTAATCAGCAGGTATGATATTAATCAGCATGTGTGCTATTAATCAGCAGGTGTGCTATTAATCAGCAAGTATGCTATTAATCAGCAGGTATGTGCTATTCAGCAGGTATACTGTACCGGCTATATGCATGGCATGCTTTTTAAAGGGAGCTGATCAGGGTTACTGGAAAATTTCAGCCCGAATCGCAGGTCAAATAATCAGAAAGTCACCCCATTTTTTTCTTATGCATTAGTTTCTATGGGACAGGAAATTGTCAAAAGTATTCCTAATGCATTTGGGTACATTTCTGAGACAGTTTGGGGTATTCCTAGTGTATTTCTGAGACATTTTCTATTCCTAATACATTTGTAACCATCAAGGAACCGGGTGTAAAGTTGAACATTTAAGAATCTTAGGTTTTGCATCAGTCAAAATTGCCTTAAAACAAGCAATTACTGCGTATTTTCACGGTCTATCGCGAAAGTACGCAACGCTCTATCGTGTACACGCGAAGGCACGCAGTGCTGGTGTGATTGTTAGACACGGTACGAGCGAACAATCGGCCCTCATGAATATGCGAGAACTTACATCATATAATACACAGGGACTTTGACTGGTTGTACTCTCTGCTTTCTTTCTCCTCTGTGATTCCTTATACTTTTGGGTGTATTCCTAATACATTTGGGTGTATTCCTAATCCATTTTGGTGTATTTTCTCCTCAGGTTGTGATAGATGAGCAGTCCACGCCAATACAAACCCTCCAGCCATTACAAGCTACACCGCATATGTTAGGACAACAGCCAACACTTGCTGTGGGTGGTCAACTACTGGGTTATTTACCTGTACCACAACAACAAACAAGTACATGTAAGTATACATAGTAATGAGATAAGAGGTCCATGAATTGAACCTTGAGGAATGCCACACCACATATGTGGTGACAACAGCCAACACTTGCTGTGGGTGGTCAACTACTGGGATATTTACCTGTACCACAACAACAAACAAGTACATGTAAGTATATATAGTAATGAGATAAGAGGTCCATGAATTGAACCTTGAGGAATGCCACACCACATGTGGTGACAACAGCCAACACTTGCTGTGGGTGGTCAACTCCTGGGATATTTACTTGTACCACAACAACAAACAAGTACGTGTAAGTATATATAGTAATGAGATAAGAGGTCCATGAATTGAACCTTGAGGAATGCCACACCACATGTGGTGACAACAGCCAACACTTGCTGTCGGTGGTCAACTCCTGGGATATTTACTTGTACCACAACAACAAACAAGTACATGTGTAAGTATACATAGTAATGCTATAAGAGGTCCCTGAATTGAACCTTGAGGAATACCACACCTCATATGTGGTGACAACAGCCAACACTTGCTGTGGGTGGTCAACTCCTGGGATATTTACTTGTACCACAGCAAAAGACAAGCGCATTCCATTTTGACATGTATCTGAGGTAAACAACTAGTCCTTGCTATGAGTGCTCCAGGAGCTAACTTAAAGTCATGGTTCATTTGAGAATTACAGCATTTATTTTCTTTTTAAATTTGTTGACTTTTAACTTCCTGCAGCAAATAATGTGACACAGGCCCAGATGGTGAATACTACTACAACTCATGTGAGCCAACTTCAACCAATTGGTGAGTAATACTTAGATAGATATTAAAGGTCCCTGCATTGACCCTTGGGGAATACCATTATAGTTACACAGACCCAGATGTTTAATACCACTAGTCAAATTAGCCCACATTAACCAGTGGGTGAGTACACTTAGATGTGACTGCAGCAATATAATGAGATTACAGGTCCCTGCATTGACCCTTGGGGAATACCATTATAGATACAGACCCAGATGTTTAATACCACTAGTCAAATTAGCCCACATTAACCAGTGGGTGAGTACACTTAGATATGACTGCAGCAATATAATGAGATTACAGGTCCCTGATTTGAGCCTTGGGGAATACCATTATAGTTACACAGACCCAGATGTTTAATACCACTAGTCAAATTAGCCCACATTAACCAGTGGGTGAGTACACTTAGATATGACTGCAGCAATATAATGAGATTGCAGGTCCCTGATTTGAGCCTTGGGGAATACCATTATAGTTGCTCAGACCCAGATGTGTAATACTACTAGTCAAATTAGCCCACATTAACCAGTGGGTGAGTACACTTAGATATGACTGCAGCAATATAATGAGATTACAGGTCCCTGATTTGAGCCTTGGGGAATACTGTAATGTAGAATCCCATCTACAAGCATTTGCCTCTATATATATATATATATATATATGAGGGTATTTTGACGAAAGAGATGGAAAGGCAAACACCAACAAAAACATTACAAGAGATTGGTCTTACAATAATACTTGTTTCAACAGCCACCCTTATCAGTAATATATTTGCTCAAATTCCAAAAAATGTTTTTGTGGAGGATGTCTTTTTTTCGTCAAAAAACCCTCATTGACTATTACAATGTAATGATATTAGAATAATATGCATGACTTGCCTCCTGTGTTTGCTGTCTAATTCTATGCATATTTCTGGATATTTATTTGCAATGGCTTACCCCGTATGTCTATTATGTTTCTTGTATTTTTCTGAATATATGCATGGCTTACCCCCTGTATTTCTTGTCTAAGATGTTTCTTGTATTTTCTTTATGGTATATGCATGGCGTACCCCTTGTGTGTCTTGTGTTTGTCTATGTTTCTTGTATTTTTTCAATGTGTGTGCTTAGGCTTACCCCTTGTGTTTCTTGTCAAAGTTTGTGCTTCATGGTTTTTTTTAGGATATATACAATGTGATAAAAAAAATGTTGTTTGACTCGAACCCACAACCTTTTGATTATGAAACTCACGCCCTAACTATTGGGCCACCGTGCTTTGAGAAAATATATCGTACTACCTGTGTTTCTTGTCCAACCCATGTTTTTGTGATATATGCATTACTTAACCTCTGTGTTAACGTTTCTTGTCTAAGTCATTGTTTCTTGTATTTTTCAAGATACTTGCATGGCTTACCCTTTGTTTTGTGTTTCATGTATAGTATCAGAATATATGTATGGTTTCCACCTGAGTTTCTTGTCTAAAAGTCAGTGTTTCTAGTATTTTCTTTGAATATATGCATGACTTACCCCAGTGTTTGTTGACTAAGTCAGTGTGTTTCTTGTATTTTCTTTGAATATATGTATGGCTTACCCTAGTGTTTCTTGTCTAAGTCAGTGTGTTTCTTGTATTTTCTTTGAATATATGCATGGCTTACCCCAGTGTTTCTTGTCTAAGTCAGTGTGTTTCTTGTATTTTCTTTGAATATATGTATGGCTTACCCCAGCGTTTCTTGTCTAAGTCAGTGTGTTTCTTGTATTTTGTCTTTGAATATATGCATGGCTTACCCCAGTGTTTCTTGTCTAAGTCAGTGTGTTTCTTTTATTTTCTTTCAATATATGCATGGTTTACTGCAGTGTTTCTTGTCTAAGTCAGTGTTTCTTGTATTTTCTTTGAATATATGCATGGCTTAGTCCAGTGTTTCTTGTCTTAGTCAGTGTGTCTCTTGTATTTTCTTTGAATATATGTATGGCTTACCCCAGCGTTTCTTGTCTAAGTCAGTGTGTTTCTTGTATTTTGTCTTTGAATATATGGATGGCTTACCCCAGTGTTTCTTGTCTAAGTCAGTGTGTTTCTTGTATTTTCTTTGAATATATGTATGGCTTACCCCAGCGTTTCTTGTCTAAGTCAGTGTGTTTCTTGTATTTTCTTTGAATATATGCATGACTTAGCGCAGTGTTTCTTGTCTAAGTCAGTGTGTTTCTTTTATTTTCTTTGAATATATGCATGGTTTACCCCAGTGTTTCTTGTCTAAGTCAGTGTTTCTTGTATTTTCTTTGAATATATGCGTGACTTAGCGCAGTGTTTCTTGTCTTAGTCGGTGTGTTTCTTGTATTTTCTTTGAATATATGCATGGCTTACCCCAGTGTTTCTTGTCTAAGTCAGTGTGTTTCTTGTATTTTCTTTGAATATATGTATGGCTTACCCCAGCGTTTCTTGTCTAAGTCAGTGTGTTTCTTGTATTTTGTCTTTGAATATATATGCATGGCTTACCCCAGTGTTTCTTGTCTAAGTCAGTGTTTCTTTTATTTTCTTTCAATATATGCATGGTTTACCGCAGTGTTTCTTGTCTAAGTCAGTGTTTCTTGTATTTTCTTTGAATATATGCATGGCTTATTGCAGTGTTTCTTGTCTAAGTCTGTGTTTCTTGTATTTTTTCTTTGAATATATGCATGGCTTACCCGTTGGTTTCTTGTATTTTTCAGGATATATGCATGGCTTACCCCCACCAGGCTTCCCTATGCATCACCCATATCCAACTGCTTCTACCCCTATGCCACTGCAGGCCGCACCCAGTAACAAGCATGCCACACCCGGTAACAACCAATAATTTGTGCACAAAACAAGTTCAAATTCTGCACTTCTTTTTTATGTCATATACTGCTATGTCTGGTCAGGGCAGAAATGAGCTATTGCAGCCAATACATTTACTCTTTACTCTTTAGCTCTGATTGAAGACCTCTTTTGTTGAAATCAAATGAGAATTTAAGAAACAGTGATTGAAAACCCAAGGAAGGAACAAAATCAAAAGTTGTATTTCATGTTCTAATCAGTGGAAACATGGCGCTAGTTGGCTTATTCGAGAATGCTTTGTGTATAAATCAATAGGGCATTCAATGGAGCAATCTACATCTTTTGAATTTGCATCTTCCAGGAGATTTTTGATCCTTGTGTCTTTATTTTCTTGAACGATTTCAACAAATGGGTTCTTATATACGAGCTAAAAGATACAGCTATTGGTTGCTACTTCTAATATTGACATATCTGGCTTTGTTAACGATAAACAGGTGTACAAATAATTGGTATCTTTAAAATTGTTTGCAGTCTGTCGTGTCAGACCTCCTTATTGGCTTGTCGTATGAAGACCCAAAAAGTTAACCTCAGTATGTACAATGTATTGGTAAAAGTCTGACACTGAACAATAATCTGTGTCTTTAACTTAAGCTTGCACGTACGCTATCGATACATATCACATGGATCGCAATTAAACAAGCACACTTGATAACTTTTGCAAGGGTTGGCTTAAACCAGGGTTAACATGGCTTAAACCGGGGTTAGCATGGCTTAAACCAGGGTTAACATGGCTTGAACCAGGGTTAATATGGCTTAAACCAGGGTTAACATGACTTAAACTAGGGTTAACATAGCTTAAACCAGGGCTGACATGGTGCAGTTCATTTCTTTTTGGGCTTGACTCCAATCTGTGCTGCAGTTAGGAACTGCCTTGAGTTCAAATCATATGTCCATGGTACTAATAATATTATGTGACCACCGACTGCAAATGGGCTGTAATGTCGGCAGAGTTTCTTATGAGATATGATCCAATAGAAAACAAAGGAGTCAACTCTTGCTGATTTTGACTACCTTGCAAACAAGCAACAGTGCCAGCTGCCATGTAATATATCATTGTAAAGCTTATTTTGAGGAAAAGTTACCTGTCCAATTTCAAAAAGTGAAAATGCCGACATTACAGCCCATTGGTGGTGGATGGGCTATTCCACTTGAAATCCATACAATAAACCTACTATGGAAGACGTGATCTCCCAAACAGGATGTGTAGATTTCAAATTCAGGTAACCCCATTTGTATTTCAAACCCCCTGTTGTGTACTATGTATGTCAGCTACAGGCAAAACACGCATCACACAGTAGTACACGGTACGATATTTTGCATTTGTGTGCGTGACAGGGGACTAATTTTAGGATTGTTTAAAAGAAAGACTATAAAAGTAATGTTTTGCCCAAGCATCTCACGTTCTGTGGTCGCTTGGTAAATATTCAAAGTCAAATAAAATTTGGGGAAAGGATGCACAATAAAATGAGCCAATCCCTGCTGCTTAATTTTTTAGATTCCCAAGCCTATGTCCAAATTCATTCACCCGATAATTTTTTCTGGGACACCCTGTACAACTCTAACAGAGAGTGTAGAGTCACACATTCCAGTAACCCCATTTTAAATCCGCACTCACTGTGTGGGAGATTAAAGTCATGTCTTCCATAGGGGGTGTATGGATTTCAACTGGAATAGCACAATCCACCTCAATGTGCTCTACTTTCTCATAATAATAGAGCCCAGTTCAAAGCTGCTATTCTAATGCTATCCTTGCTGGATTCAACAGGGACTGCCCTTTGAGGAGAGCGAGAGCAATCGCTCACTTCTGCTCTCTTTAAATCTGATATAGAGAATGATTTTTTTTCTCCTTAGTTGACCATTTTCTTCTTACATTTTATTTTAAATGCTCTACACAGCTCTCCTTGAAGGCTCCAGAAGAGCTATTTAATGTTCTGCTGCAAATTCCAAAAGACAGTCCTCGATTCAATGGTGTTTTTTTTTTCTTCAATTCAGTCACCACTTCCACCTACACATCGTATCACCAACCCATGGTCCAGCACCAACCACAACACCACCAACAACATCACCATCAGCTACAGCACCAACAGCATCTTCATCATCATCAGCAGCAGCAACAGCATCAGCCACATCATCATCAGCAGCAGCAGCATGCACATCATCAGAGTCTGTCTACTGCACTCCCACCTATGGGCAACTGGCATGATCCACTTCAGAATAATCCCATGAACACCCAGCAACAGGAATCTAAACGTAAGTGTTAATGGGATTGGTGTGGTTATGGGTAGGATGGGGTAAACACATGTTTACCCCATCTACAGCGAAATTTGCCCTTGCTTTTGATATTTTTTGATATGTGATATCGATGTTTACCCCATCTACAGCGAAAGGATGGGTGCGGTTAGGGGTAGGATGGGGTAAACACAAGTCGTATGGGATGGGTGCGGTTAGGGGTAGGATAGGGTAAACACAAGTCTTATGGGATGGGTGCGGTTAGGGGTAGGATGGGGTAAACACAAGTCTTATGGGATGGGTGCGGTTAGGGGTAGGATAGGGTAAACACAAGTCTTATGGGATGGGTGCGGTTAGGGGTAGGATGGGGTAAACACAAGTCTTATGGGATGGGTGCGGTTAGGGTAGGATGGGGTAAACACAAGTCTTATGGGATGGGTGCGGTTAGGGGTAGGATGGGGTAAACACAAGTCTTATGGGATGGGTGCTGTTAGGGGTAGGATAGGGTAAACACAAGTCTTATGGGATGGGTGCGGTTAGGGGTAGGATGGGGTAAACACAAGTCTTATGGGATGGGTGCGGTTAGGGGTAGGATAGGGTAAACACAAGTCTTATGGGATGGGTGCGGTTAGGGGTAGGATAGGGTAAACACAAGTCTTATGGGATGGGTGCGGTTAGGGGTAGGATGGGGTAAACACAAGTCTTATGGGATGGGTGCGGTTAGGGGTAGGATGGGGTAAACACACAAGTCTTATGGGATGGGTGCGGTTAGGGGTAGGATGGGGTAAACACAAGTCTTATGGGATGGGTGCGGTTAGGGGTAGGATGGGGTAAACACAAGTCTTATGGGATGGGTGCGGTTAGGGGTAGGATGGGGTAAACACACAAGTCTTATGGGATGGGTGCGGTTAGGGGTAGGATGGGGTAAACACAAGTCTTATGGGATGGGTGCGGTTAGGGGTAGGATGGGGTAAACACAAGTCTTATGGGATGGGTGCGGTTAGGGGTAGGATGGGGTAAACACAAGTCTTATGGGATGGGTGCAGTTAGGGTAGGATGGGGTAAACACAAGTCTTATGGGATGGGTGCGGTTAGGGGTAGGATGGGGTAAACACAAGTCTTATGGGATGGGTGCGGTTAGGGGTAGGATGGGGTAAACACAAGTCTTATGGGATGGGTGCGGTTAGGGGTAGGATGGGGTAAACACACAAGTCTTATGGGAGGGGTGCGGTTAGGGGTAGGATGGGGTAAACACAAGTCTTTTGGGATGGGTGCGGTTAGGGGTAGGATGGGGTAAACACACAAGTCTTATGGGATGGGTGCGGTTAGGGGTAGGATAGGGTAAACACAAGTCTTATAGGATGTGTGCGGTTAGGGGTAGGATGGGGTAAACACAAGTCTTATGGGATGGGTGCGGTTAGGGGTAGGATAGGGTAAACACAAGTCTTATGGGATGGGTGCGGTTAGGGGTAGGATGGGGTAAACACACAAGTCTTATGGGATGGGTGCGGTTAGGGGTAGGATAGGGTAAACACAAGTCTTATGGGATGGGTGCGGTTAGGGGTAGGGATGGGGTAAACACAAGTCTTATGGGATGGGAGGGGTAGGATAGGGTAAACACAAGTCTTATGGGATGGGTGCGGTTAGGGGTAGGATGGGGTAAACACAAGTCTTATGGGATGGGTGCGGTTAGGGGTAGGATGGGGTAAACACACAAGTCTTATGGGATGGGTGCGGTTAGGGGTAGGATAGGGTAAACACAAGTCTTATGGGGTGTGTGCGGTTAGGGGTAGGATAGGGTAAACACACAAGTCTTATGGGATGGGTGCGGTTAGGGGTAGGATAGGGTAAACACAAGTCTTATGGGATGGGTGCGGTTAGGGTAGGATAGGGTAAACACAAGTCTTATGGGAGGGGGGCGGTTAGGGGTAGGATAGGGTAAACACAAGTCTTATGGGATGGGTGCGGTTAGGGGTAGGATGGGGTAAACACAAGTCTTATGGGATGGGTGCGGTTAGGGGTAGGATGGGGTAAACACACAAGTCTTACGGGATGGGTGCGGTTAGGGGTAGGATAGGGTAAACACAAGTCTTATGGGATGGGTGCGGTTAGGGGTAGGATGGGGTAAACACACAAGTCTTATGGGATGGGTGCGGTTAGGGGTAGGATGGGGTAAACACACAAGTCTTATGGGAGGGGTGCGGTTAGGGGTAGGATGGGGTAAACACACAAGTCTTATGGGATGGGTGCGGTTAGGGTAGGATGGGGTAAACACACAAGTCTTATGGGATGGGTGCAGTTAGGGGTAGGATGGGGTAAACACACAAGTCTTATGGGATGGGTGCGGTTAGGGGTAGGATGGGGTAAACACACAAGTCTTATGGGATGGGTGCAGTTTGGGGTAGGATGGGGTAAACACAAGTCTTATGGGATGGGTGCGGTTAGGGGTAGGATAGGGTAAACACAAGTCTTATGGGATGGGTGCGGTTAGGGTAGGATGGGGTAAACACAAGTCTTATGGGATGGGTGCGGTTAGGGGTAGGATAGGGGTAAACACAAGTCTTATGGGATTAGGGGTAGGATAGGGTAAACACAAGTCTTATGGGATGGGTGCGGTTAGGGGTAGGATGGGGTAAACACAAGTCTTATGGGATGGGGATGGGGTAAACACACAAGTCTTATGGGATGGGTGCGGTTAGGGGTAGGATGGGGTAAACACACAAGTCTTATGGGATGGGTGCGGTTAGGGGTAGGATAGGGTAAACACAAGTCTTATGGGATGGGTGCGGTTAGGGGTAGGATGGGGTAAACACACAAGTCTTATGGGATGGGTGCGGTTAGGGGTAGGATAGGGTAAACACAAGTCTTATGGGATGGGTGCGGTTAGGGGTAGGATGGGGTAAACACAAGTCTTATGGGATGGGTGCGGTTAGGGGTAGGATGGGGTAAACACACAAGTCTTATGGGATGGGTGCGGTTAGGGGTAGGATGGGGTAAACACAAGTCTTATGGGATGGGTGCGGTTAGGGGTAGGATGGGGTAAACACACAAGTCTTATGGGATGGGTGCGGTTAGGGGTAGGATGGGGTAAACACAAGTCTTATGGGATGGGTGCGGTTAGGGGTAGGATGGGGTAAACACAAGTCTTATGGGATGGGTGCGGTTAGGGGTAGGATGGGGTAAACACACAAGTCTTATGGGATGGGTGCGGTTAGGGTAGGATGGGGTAAACACAAGTCTTATGGGATGGGTGCGGTTAGGGGTAGGATGGGGTAAACACAAGTCTTATGGGATGGAGTGCGGTTAGGGGTAGGATAAACACAAGTCTTATGGGATGGGTGCGGTTAAACACAAGTCTTATGGGATGGGTGCGGTTAGGGGTAGGATGGGGTAAACACAAGTCTTATGGGATGGGTGCGGTTAGGGGTAGGATGGGGTAAACACACAAGTCTTATGGGAGGGGTGGGGTTAGGGGTAGGATGGGGTAAACACACAAGTCTTATGGGATGTGTGCGGTTAGGGGTAGGATGGGGTAAACACAAGTCTTATGGGATGGGTGCGGTTAGGGGTAGGATGGGGTAAACACACAGTCTTATGGGATGGGTGCGGTTAGGGGTAGGATGGGGTAAACACACAAGTCTTATGGGATGGGTGCGGTTAGGGGTAGGATGGGGTAAACACAAGTCTTATGGGATGGGTGCGGTTAGGGGTAGGATGGGGTAAACACACAAGTCTTATGGGATGGAGTTAGGGGTAGGGGTAAACACACAAGTCTTATGGGATGGGTGCGGTTAGGGGTAGGATGGGGTAAACACACAAGTCTTATGGGGTGGGTGCGGTTAGGGGTAGGATGGGGTAAACACAAGTCTTATGGGATGGGTGCGGGTGGGGGGTAGGATGGGGTAAACACACAAGTCTTATGGGATGGGTGCGGTTAGGGGTAGGATGGGGTAAACACACAAGTCTTATGGGATGGGTGCGGTTAGGGGTAGGATGGGGTAAACACACAAGTCTTATGGGATGGGTGCGGTTAGGGGTAGGATGGGGTAAACACACAGTCTTATGGGATGGAGTGCGGTTAGGGGTAGGATGGGGTAAACACACAAGTCTTATGGGATGGGTGCGGTTAGGGGTAGGATGGGGTAAACACAAGTCTTATGGGATGGGTGCGGTTAGGGGTAGGATGGGGTAAACACAAGTCTTATGGGATGAGTGCGGTTAGGGGTAGGATGGGGTAAACACAAGTCTTATGGGATGGGTAAACACAAGTCTTATGGGATGGAGTGCGGTTAGGGGTAGGATGGGGTAAACACAAGTCTTATGGGATGGAGTGCGGTTAGGGGTAGGATGGGGTAAACACAAGTCTTATGGGATGGTCTTTATGGGATGGAGTGCACAAGTCTTATGGGATGGGTTGGGGTAGGATAAACACAAGTCTTATGGGATGGGTGCGGTTAGGGTAGGATGGGGTAAACACACAAGTCTTATGGGATGGGTGCGGTTAGGGGTAGGATGGGGGAAACACAAGTCTTAGGGGATGGGTGCGGTTAGGGGTAGGATGGGGTAAACACACAAGTCTTATGGGATGGGTGCGGTTAGGGGTAGGATGGGGTAAACACACAAGTCTTATGGGATGGGTGCGGTTAGGGGTAGGATGGGGTAAACACAAGTCTTATGGGATGGGTGCGGTTAGGGGTAGGATGGGGTAAACACAAGTCTTATGGGATGGGGTGCGGTTAGGGGTAGGATGGGGTAAACACAAGTCTTATGGGATGGGTGCGGTTAGGGGTAGGATGGGGTAAACACAAGTCTTATGGGATGGGTGCGGTTAGGGGTAGGATAGGGTAAACACAAGTCTTATGGGATGGGTGCGGTTAGGGGGTAGGATGGGGTAAACACACACAGTCTTATGGGATGGGTGCGGTTAGGGGTAGGATGGGGTAAACACAAGTCTTATGGGATGGGTGCGGTTAGGGGTAGGATAGGGTAAACACAAGTCTTATGGGAGGGGTGCGGTTAGGGGTAGGATAGGGTAAACACAAGTCTTATGGGATGGGTGCGGTTAGGGGTAGGATAGGGTAAACACAAGTCATGGGATGGAGTCTTATGGGATGGGTGCACAAGTCTTAGGGATGGAGTAGGATAGGGTAAACACAAGTCTTATGGGATGGGTGCGGTTAGGGGTAGGATGGGGTAAACACAAGTCTTATGGGATGGGTGCGTTAGGGGTAGGATGGGGTAAACACAAGTCTTATGGGATGGGTGCGGGTTAGGGGTAGGATGGGGTAAACACAAGTCTTATGGGATGGGTGCGGTTAGGGGTAGGATAGGGTAAACACAAGTCTTATGGGATGGGTGCGGTTAGGGGTAGGATAGGGTAAACACAAGTCTTATGGGATGGGTGCGGTTAGGGGTAGGATGGGGTAAACACAAGTCTTATGGGATGGGTGCGGTTAGGGGTAGGATGGGGTAAACACAAGTCTTATGGGATGGGTGCGGTTAGGGGTAGGATAGGGTAAACACAAGTCTTATGGGATGGGTGCGGTTAGGGGTAGGATAGGGTAAACACAAGTCTTATGGGATGGGGGCGGTTAGGGGTAGGATGGGGTAAACACACAAGTCTTATGGGATGGGTGCGGTTAGGGGTAGGATGGGGTAAACACACAGTCTTATGGGATGGAGTGCGGTTAGGGGTAGGATGGGGTAAACACAAGTCTTATGGGATGGGTGCGGTTAGGGGTAGGATAGGGTAAACACACAAGTCTTATGGGATGGGTGCGGTTAGGGGTAGGATGGGGTAAACACACAAGTCTTATGGGATGGGTGCGGTTAGGGTAGGATGGGGTAAACACACAAGTCTTAGGGTGCGGGTTAGGGGTAGGATGGGGTAAACACACAAGTCTTATGGGGGGGGGGGGGTAGGATGGGGGTAAACACACAAGTCTTATAGGATGGGTGCGGTTAGGGGTAGGATGGGGTAAACACACAAGTCTTATGGGATGGGTGCGGTTAGGGGTAGGATGGGGTAAACACACAAGTCTTATGGGATGGGTGCGGTTAGGGGTAGGATGGGGTAAACACACAAGTCTTATGGGATGGGTGCGGTTAGGGGTAGGATAGGGTAAACACAAGTCTTATGGGATGGGTGCGGTTAGGGGTAGGATGGGGTAAACACACAAGTCTTATGGGATGGGTGCGGTTAGGGGTAGGATGGGGTAAACACACAAGTCTTATGGGATGGGTGCGGTTAGGGGTAGGATGGGGTAAACACACAAGTCTTATGGGATGGGTGCGGTTAGGGGTAGGATGGGGTAAACACACAAGTCTTATGGGATGGGTGCGGTTAGGGGTAGGATGGGGTAAACACACAAGTCTTATGGGAGGGGTGCGGGTAGGGGTAGGATGGGGTAAACACACAAGTCTTATGGGAGGGGCGCGGTTAGGGGTAGGATGGGGTAAACACAAGTCTTATGGGATGGGTGCGGTTAGGGGTAGGATGGGGTAAACACACAAGTCTTATGGGATGGGTGCGGTTAGGGGTAGGATGGGGTAAACACACAAGTCTTATGGGATGTGTGCGGTTAGGGTAGGATGGGGTAAACACACAAGTCTTATAGGATGGTGCGGTTAGGGGTAGGATGGGGTAAACACAAGTCTTATGGGATGTGTGCGGTTAGGGGTAGGATGGGGTAAACACACAAGTCTTATGGGATGGGTCCGGTTAGGGGTAGGATGGGGTAAACACACAAGTCTTATGGGATGTGTGCGGTTAGGGGTAGGATGGGGTAAACACACAAGTCTTACGGGATGGGTGCGGTTAGGGGTAGGATGGGGTAAACAAGTCTTATGGGATGGGTGCGGTTAGGGGTAGGATGGGGTAAACACACAAGTCTTATGGGATGGGTGCGGTTAGGGGTAGGATGGGGTAAACACAAGTCTTATGGGATGGGTGCTGTTAGGGGTAGGATGGGGTAAACACAAGTCTTATGGGATGGGTGCGGTTAGGGGTAGGATAGGGTAAACACACAAGTCTTATGGGATGGGTGCGGTTAGGGGTAGGATAGGGTAAACACACAAGTCTTATGGGATGGGTGCGGTTAGGGGTAGGATAGGGTAAACACACAAGTCTTATGGGATGGGTGCGGTTAGGGGTAGGATAGGGTAAACACACAAGTCTTATGGGATGGGTGCGGTTAGGGTAGGATGGGGTAAACACACAAGTCTTATGGGATGGGTGCAGTTTGGGGTAGGATGGGGTAAACACAAGTCTTATGGGATGGGTGCAGTTTGGGGTAGGATGGGGTAAACACAAGTCTTATGGGATGGGTGCGGTTAGGGGTAGGATAGGGTAAACACACAAGTCTTACGGGATGGGTGCGGTTAGGGGTAGGATGGGGTAAACACAAGTCTTATGGGATGGGTGCGGTTAGGGGTAGGATGGGGTAAACACAAGTCTTATGGGATGGGTGCAGTTTGGGGTAGGATGGGGTAAACACAAGTCTTATGGGATGGGGTGCGGTTAGGGGTAGGATGGGGTAAACACAAGTCTTATGGGATGGGTGCAGTTTGGGGTAGGATGGGGTAAACACAAGTCTTATGGGATGGGTGCGGTTAGGGGTAGGATGGGGTAAACACAAGTCTTATGGGTAGGAGGGGTAGGATAGGGTAAACACAAGTCTTATGGGATGGGTGCGGTTAGGGGTAGGATGGGGTAAACGCAAGTCATATGGGATGGGTGCGGTTAGGGTAGGATGGGGTAAACACAAGTCTTATGGGATGGGTGCGGTTAGGGTAGGATGGGGTAAACACAAGTCTTATGGGATGGGGGCGGTTAGGGGTAGGATGGGGTAAACACAAGTCTTATGGGATGGGTGCTGTTAGGGGTAGGATGGGGTAAACACAAGTCTTATGGGATGGGTGCGGTTAGGGGTAGGATGGGGTAAACACAAGTCTTATGGGATGGGTGCAGTTTGGGGTAGGATGGGGTAAACACAAGTCTTATAGGATGTGTGCGGTTAGGGGTAGGATGGGGTAAACACACAAGTCTTATGGGATGGGTGCGGTTAGGGGTAGGATAGGGTAAACACAAGTCTTATGGGGTGTGTGCGGTTAGGGGTAGGATGGGGTAAACACAAGTCTTTTGGGATGGGTGCGGTTAGGGGTAGGATGGGGTAAACACACAAGTCTTATGGGATGGGTGCGGTTAGGGGTAGGATAGGGTAAACACAAGTCTTATGGGATGGGTGCGGTTAGGGGTAGGATGGGGTAAACACAAGTCTTATGGGATGGGTGCAGTTTGGGGTAGGATGGGGTAAACACACAAGTCTTATGGGATGGGTGCGGTTAGGGGTAGGATAGGGTAAACACAAGTCTTATAGGATGGGTGCGGTTAGGGGTAGGATGGGGTAAACACAAGTCTTATGGGATGGGTGCAGTTTGGGGTAGGATGGGGTAAACACACAAGTCTTATGGGATGGGTGCGGTTAGGGGTAGGATAGGGTAAACACAAGTCTTATGGGATGGGTGCGGGTAGGGGTAGGATGGGGTAAACACAAGTCTTATGGGATGGGTGCAGTTTGGGGTAGGATGGGGTAAACACAAGTCTTATAGGATGTGTGCGGTTAGGGGTAGGATGGGGTAAACACACAAGTCTTATGGGATGGGTGCGGTTAGGGGTAGGATGGGGTAAACACACAAGTCTTATTGGATGGGTGCGGTTAGGGGTAGGATGGGGTAAACACACAAGTCTTATGGGGTGGGTGCGGTTAGGGGTAGGATGGGGTAAACACAAGTCTTATGGGATGGGTGCGGTTAGGGGTAGGATGGGGTAAACACAAGTCTTATGGGATGGGTGCGGTTAGGGGTAGGATGGGGTAAACACACAAGTCTTATGGGATGGGTGCGGTTAGGGGTAGGATAGGGTAAACACAAGTCTTATGGGATGGGTGCGGTTAGGGGTAGGATGGGGTAAACACACAAGTCTTATGGGATGGGTGCGGTTAGGGGTAGGATGGGGTAAACACACAAGTCTTATGGGAGGGGTGCGGTTAGGGTAGGATGGGGTAAACACAAGTCTTATGGGATGGGTGCGGTTAGGGGTAGGATGGGGTAAACACACAAGTCTTATGGGATGGGTGCGGTTAGGGTAGGATGGGGTAAACACAAGTCTTATGGGATGGGTGCGGTTAGGGGTAGGATGGGGTAAACACACAAGTCTTATGGGATGGGTGCGGTTAGGGGTAGGATGGGGTAAACACAAGTCTTATGGGATGGGTGCGGTTAGGGGTAGGATAGGGTAAACACAAGTCTTATGGGATGGGTGCTGTTAGGGGTAGGATGGGGTAAACACAAGTCTTATGGGATGGGTGCGGTTAGGGGTAGGATGGGGTAAACACAAGTCTTATGGGATGGGTGCGGTTAGGGGTAGGATGGGGTAAACACAAGTCTTATGGGATGGGTGCGGTTAGGGGTAGGATGGGGTAAACACAAGTCTTATGGGATGGGTGCGGTTAGGGGTAGGATGGGGTAAACACACAAGTCTTATGGGATGGGTGCGGTTAGGGGTAGGATAGGGTAAACACAAGTCTTATGGGATGGGTGCGGTTAGGGGTAGGATGGGGTAAACGCAAGTCTTATAGGATGGGTGCGGTCAGGGTTTTCTTTAACGCACAAATCACACATATTTACGCGTTCACACACTTTGCGGAGTGCGGACCCCTTCAAATCCCAAAGTCCAACACGTACAAAATCTTGAAAACATACACATTTAAATATTGTATGATTTGAATATAAAACTCCCAATATTGTGCATTCATTCTCGGCTTTTGGTGGCTACGTATTATTTTCTACATAAACAAAAGAAAACTAAGCAGCAGTGTAACCCAGCAGACTCATAAGTCACGACTAGCGACGCATTTACATAAACATTCGAGAGCTTGCGATATCCAGACGTACGTATCAAACGCCTGTGCCTCGATTCAAAGTCCCGTCACATACAAGATTTTGAATAGATGCATGAGCGTTTGATACCTACGTTTGGAAATCACAAGCCCTCTAATTATTAAACCTAACCCGAACTTAGCTCTTCATTATGGAGGTGATAATTGTTGGATACCCTTTGACCTCTGTACAACCTCCACGCTCAGTTCCCAGTCCCAGTTCGGGTTAAGCATATTGGCTTCAACGTTGTCCGATGCACACTAAACAAATCTAGGCTATTGGTGCGATTTATTTACTTATTCATCATGCATCAAAAGCTGACATGGACATACGTTTGTATCGAGTGCTGGGGGCGGGGGAGACTCAAAAGGGGTCATTAATATACCTACAATAAAGTCAAGTTATATTTCATGTTTTGTATGCAAAGCTTTCTTTATATTCAATTATTTCTTGACATGAATGTTGTTTCATTTCAGCCAAAACAAGCCCGGGGAAGAGGAACCACAGACGACGTAATGGAGCGTACAGATGCCTGTTTTGTGGACGCAACTTCCCTGACAGTAGCAATCTCAGACAGCATGAACGCACTCATACAGGTTGGTATCTGGGAGTCCCACAAGGTTCAATTTGGGGACCACTAATGTTATGTTTGTGCTGAAGCAACTTCCCTAATAGTAGCAATCTCAGACAGCATGAACGCACTCATACAGGTTGGTATCTGGGAGTCCCACAAGGTTCAATTTGGGGACCACTAATGTTATGTTTGTGCTGAAGCAACTTCCCTAATACAATTAATAGTAGCAATTAGCATCAATGCACAGAAACACACATTGGTATCAGTGTATCGGTGAACTCTAACACGTGCATTTTACGCTGGGAACAAAGCACACGCAGAACTATGCCTGGGGAATAGTTACTTTTGCAGGCATAGTCAAAACTGCCCACGCTTTTAACCAATCAGATGGCAGGCATCTTTAGATGAGGTATATAATCTATATTATGTACTGAGCCAATCAGGGATGTGGTAAGAATAGTCAGAAGGGCTGAAAGGGATTAAGCTTAAAAGAGCTAAGGGATCTGAAAGCTCTGTTTTAATTGGTCACTTTTATTATTATACTAGATCTCGCGCTTCTCGGGTTGGGCGGTTCTCGTGATAGGCCTATCTCTAATTACCCAACGCCCGTTACCTATAATACATGTCCTGACCGTTCAAACTACTATACGATATACGTCTCTCAATGATTAAGACACAACTATCAACTCTGTTTTGTAGCTGTGGCGCTTACTTCGGAACCTATAATCTGAAAACCCATCGTTCGCCTCTTCCAAACCCTGTCCTGCAACCACATCGGAGGACCCAAAAATATCTCGAAATTTTAGTAGTGTCTGGATGTAGGCCGTCAATTGCACCTGTTAGTCACTGTAATGCTTTCCGATGCTCGCACTTTTCGCCCGTCGGTACTCCAGCACTACTCTGGCGATAGCGCACACGCGATCGCACCCTTGAAAGCACGCGTTAGCGAAACCACGCGCACGCGATAGCGCACGGACAGAGGACGGACACGCCATAATTAGTATTAAGATAATGTACTTAACCAATTGTGTATTTTTTCATTCCTCAATTTTTCTTTGCAGGAGAGAGACCCTACACTTGTAGTCATTGTGGCAAAGGCTTCATTCAAAGCAGCAACTGTAAATTACATGAGAGAACTCACACAGGTATGCAAGTATCCCTTCCCTAGAAATGTTAATATCCCTGCTCCTTGGATGACTCATTACCTACTTGGGATATATACTTCCCCTGGCTTTAATGTCATCATCCCAAAGGCTTCATTCAAAGCAGCAACTGTAAACTAGAGTCAACAGACGCTGAATACAAGCCGCAATTTGACCCCTATAACTTGACCCCTGGGTTACGGATGGGGTAAACTGCTCTTGCACTGTGCTTAGGATGTCATAAGAAATATTCCTGGTAAATTTCAGCTTAATCGGAACTTATACATGGATTTTGATTTTTTGAAAATGTTTGATTGACCTTTTGACCCCCTTAATGACCTTTGACTTCAATGAAAAAAAAACCTTATGTACACCGACAAAATGCATTGTTCCAATTTTAATAAAAAAATTCTACTATGTTTAGTTGTCGAGATAAAAATTCTTAAAGTTATTTAGCTAAAAACAGGAAGTGACCACTTAATGACCTTTGACCCCCAAAATAAAAATACCATACATACATCAGGTAACACTGATTCATGTATGATGGTTATATTACTCTGGTCTGTTTACATTTTGAGATACAATTTTTTTGAACATTTTTGATAATTTTGGTTTTTGACCGGAAGTAACCCCTTAATGACCTTTGACCCCAAAACTGTAGGCATCCTAAAGACGCTGGCTAGTAGCGATGCATGTGTGCTAATGGCGACTCTCTGCTATGTAATTTGTAACGACAGTGATTTTTTGAATATTTTTTAGACTTTGACCGGAAATGACCCCTTAATGACCTTTGACCCCTTATCTGAGCACACCCTATAGACACCGACTAAAGTCGAGTCACATGATATAACCATGTCCTCATCGCATGAAATTTGTGGAAGGAGTAGCATTTTTTGTGAAATCACATTTTTGACCATTATAGCTAGGTCAAAGGTCACAGCAAGGTCAAAGTCAAATGGCAGGTTTGGCATAGTCCAGTGGTCATTTGGCTCAAGTATGGTTGAAATCTGTCGAAGCATAAGAGAGCTAGGGTGAAACGTGTCAAGTCACGCAAAATGTCACGAGGTTGCCAGAAGAAGAAGAAAGAAGAAGAATTGGAAAGAGACAGCACAAGCCGACGTTTGACGTCGGCTTGTAATTACATGAGAGAACTCATACAGGTATACAAAATATCCCATCCCTAGAAATGTTAATATCCCTGCTCCTTGGATGACTCATTACCTACTTGGATATATACTGCCCCTGGCTTTAATATCCTTGACTCAAAGCATTGTAAGCAATGACCGCAATTGGATAATGAAAATTTCACTGCGTCCAGGCTATGTTGAATAAACTAAAAGTGTGTGTGTCCACTATTAGATAAGCCCAAGGTGGGGTCCATGCCGTAAATGCAACCGACTGAATGACACGCATAGGTGATATCAGCACTGGTAGTAAATCCAAATTTTCTTTTCTTTTACTTCAATTGTTTGTTTCAATATTAAATGGGGACATATCGGACAGTAAAAGCTAACATTTTATGGAATAGTAATTTATATTTTATGGAAATGTTTCAATATGGCAATAAATGCACCCTGTTATCTATATCCCATGTTTTCTTTACTGTTATACAGATGTGAATCATTGACTTATATCATTTATTTGTTTGATTCCTAGGAGAGAAACCATTTAAATGTGACATATGCAACAAAGGATTTAGTAAAAGTAGCAATCTGAAATTGCACCAGAGAAATCACACAGGTCAGTATCAGGCTATTCTACAGGCAGCATGAGAATTGTCCTTTTTAAAAGGAATTTTTTTTTTTTTTTGGTCCAAATTTCCATGTATTTTATTTCTTTTTAGCCCATTTTGAGCTTTTGTGTCATGTATTTTACGCACTTTTCCCATTTATAAGAATTTTCCTTTTTTTTTCATTGAAATGTATTCTCACGCTTGATTCTATTTGAAATCCAGGCCCCCTATGTAAGGCATCATTTGAAATCCAGGCCCCCTATGTAAGGCATCATTTGAAATCCAGGCCCCCTATGTAAGGCATCATTTGAAATCCAGGCCCCCTATGTAAGGCATCATTGGCATGACCTTAATCTCCTACACAGGGAGTGTGAATTTAAAATGTGGTCACTTGACTTCATTTGAAATTTAACACCCCACTTGTGTTGATGATTAAAGTGATATATGTGGTGCCCTGTTGCTAATTAAAGCATTACTCTGATTGGCTAATTGAAGTGTCCCATGAAATTTAAGCAGGGCTCTGATTGGCTAATAGAGGAATCCCATGAAATATTTACATTGTGACTTTTGACAGTTTCTAGAAACCAATGATAATTAAAAAATATTTGTTAAATTATAAACATTAGCCACATGATTTTTGGCTGTAGAAACCAATGGCTAACACCGACACCAGCCAATACCATGTGGGGGTGTATTTTGGAAACATTTGGGTGTATTCCTAAAACATTTGGGTGTATTTCTGAGACATTTGGGTGTATTTCTACAGAATAGGAGAAGGAGAACCTGGACTCCCTATACCGCCACGTACAATCGCGCCATCAGCTATGGGGAGAAAATTTGAGTTTTGATAAATGCTACAACTTGTCTGCTGCTGTCATGTGTAATAATAACAACAAGAAATTGATAATTTATCAATAACCAATAATCAATACATCAACATTTATCAATAATCAATACTATTCCTTTGTTTTACAGGGGAAAGACCGTACAAATGTAATCGATGCGACAGAACGTTTAAATGTGGGAGCGAGCTCAAGATGCACATCCGACGTCTTCATACGAACGAACGTCCCTTCTCGTGTAACAGTTGTGGCAAAAGTTTCATATCCAGTGGCGCCCTCAAGAAACATGAAGCATCGCATTCCCTTCACAAACCGTACAACTGTTTGTATTGCTACAAGAGTTTCAAGACCCCTGCATATTTACAGCGCCACCAAGGTGTTCATACAAACGCAAAACGATTTAAATGTAATATGTGCGACAAGGATTTCAAGTATTTGAAATCAGTGAAAAAACACGAAGAGTTACACGCAAAACCGGAAGAAATTATCAAATGTCCCCATTGCGATTTGACTTTTCATCGGAGGAGTAATCGTGACAGACATCTCGCAACACATTATAAGCCAGCGGCACCGCCCAAACCAGAGAAATCGCCCCCGGCGCCGAAGGAGCCCAAACCGCTGAAGGAGCCCAAACCACCGAAAGCCCCCAAAGCACCAAAACCGGCCAAAATGAAACCAAAATCAATCAAGAAACGCATTGAAAAAGCTAAAGCAAAAGGAAACAAAGAGTCCGAAAACCAAGAACCCAAAGATACGACGAAAAAGAAGAGAATAAGAAAGCGCCCTCAACAGAAACAAAAGCTGGTGGAAAATGAAAAAGAACCAAATCTTGAAATAGTTGAAGCGCCTGAAATAGAGGAAGCCGATGGAGACATAGGTGTAAAACGCAGAGGACGCGCACGCAAGAAAAAGGTCAATTACGCTGAACTTGCGGATACCGATGTATTTGATGAGTTACTTGAAGAAGAAGAAGACGACGGTGTTGATGAATCGATTTCGATGGTCGACAGGTTAAAAATGCCGCTCAAACCAAATGGTATAGACAGGAAATGCTTGTATAAGCTCCCAAAGGGTGTCAATCCTGTTCTCCAAGCTACTCCAAATCCAATCCCTATCAAAATTACTAAAGCGATATCAGCTGCAGATACGTATGCATGATGGGTGGTTTACCTTAAGGACCAATATTGGGACCCTTGTACATTTGGGTGTATTCCTAATACAGTTGGTTGTACTCCTAATACATTTGGGTGTATTCCTAATACATCATGTACATTTGGGTGTATTCTTGTATAAGCTTTCAAAGGGTGTCAATCCGGTTCTCCAAGCTACTCCAATCCCTATCAAAATTACTAAAGCAATACAGCTGCAGATACGTATGCATGCATGATTTGATATGTTTTGAGTGGCGTAACCAACACTGGATACATACTGGTATTGTTAGTTATTTGGGTGTATTCCTAATACATTTGGGTGTATTCCTAATACATTTGGGTGTATTCCTAATATTTATTTATTCTTTCTTTAGGCAGGGTAGCCCCTTCAATGCTAAAACACTGATTTCCAAGGAGGCCCTGCATCAAAAAGTACAACATTCTTAAGTTAAAAACAAATTTAAAATTACATATAAATACTGCACATACATGTAAATAATATAAATTATTTTACGATACAACTTAAAAATTACATATGAGCACACAAATAGATTATGATGCAGATGGAATAAACAAAATTATGAAGAATGAATCCTATGCTTAAATTGAGAGAGGCTCATGGATTCATAATTGCATTTAATATCAGCAGAAAGACTGTTCCAAATTTTAGCAGCACGTGAATTAAAAGTCCTTTTCCCTGCATTAATATTCCATGACACTTCGTGGAGATTAAAGTTGGTTTGACTCCTTGTGCCTTTAGAATGCATGCTATACATGAAATTAAATTGAGATGATATGTAACTTGGAGCCATACCTTTAAGGCATTTGAATATAAGAACCAACATTTGGTTAGACCATCTATCATTTAGTTTGTTCCATTGTAAGATACTCATCATATCATTAACAGGTGTTCTAATATCAGCAGATAGGATAATGCGAGCTAATCTGTTATGCAGAATTTGAAGAGTGTTTGAAAGATCAGCACAACAATTTGACCAAACAGAGCTACAATAATCGAAGTTTGGCATGACAAGTGCATTAGCAAGCATGATGAGAGTATCTTTTGGAACAAAATATTTAATACGTCTGATAATACCACAACGTTTGGAAATACAAGAAGACATTTTATTAATATGATTTGACCAAGACAAGATAGGGTCAAATGTGACACCAAGGTACTTAAATTCTTCGACACGCTCAATGTTATCATTATTATAATATATGTGAACATTTTGAACTTTTCTAATATATGACGAGTACCAAAGACCATAAACTTGGTTTTCTTAGCATTTAAAGTAAGATTGTTACTCTTGAACCAATCAGCAATAATATTGAAGTTTGTCTGGAGTTCTGATTGAAGAGTAGAAGGGTCATTAGCAGTACAAAGAAGTGTGGTATCATCAGCATACATAGTACATTTACAATTTACAGTATCAGGTAAGCTATTTACAAAAATAATAAAGAGAAGTGGACCAAGTATAGATCCTTGAGGAATTCCAATATTGATGTTTTTAAAGTTTGACAGTGTGGAATTTATATTTACAGCTTGAGCTCTATTATTAAGGTACGACTTGAACCACTCTAATACATTACCTCGAACACCATAACAATAAAGTTTCTCAATCAAGAGAGAATGATTTACACAATCAAATGCTTTGTTAAGGTCAAGAAAAATTGCTCCAGTAGCACGTCCACTATCCATGTTTTTCAATATATAATCTTCAACATCAATAAGAGTAGTTGCAGTAGAATGATTTGTACGAAAACCAGACTGATTATCTGATAGAATACCAGAGATTGTAAGGTATGAATAAAGTTGATTGTGCACAGATCTTTCAATAATTTTTGAGATAAGAGGCAAAACAGAAATAGGTCTATAGTTCCCAACATCTAATTTGTCACCAGCTTTAAAGATTGGAGTAACTTTGGCCAATTTCCAATTTGTTGGGAACATAGATGTACAAAGTGAAAGATTACAAATATAAGAAAGTGAATGACATATATACGGTGCAGCAAGTTTAAGAAGTTTTACACTAATATCATCAATACCAGTTGACTTGTTGTTAGGAATATCACAAATTTGCTTATAAACAAAATCTGAAGAAATAGAATTAAAGCTGAAAGAACTATCAGAATCTTTGATATTATTGTTAATATGTACATTATCAAATTTTTCTGCAAGCGTGGAACCTATTGAAGTGAAATAATCATTAAATACATTAGCAGTTTCTTTGACAGTAGATGTAAAACCATTATCATTTTTAACAGTAGTGGTAGTTGATGAAGATTTAGATGGTAAAAGTTTCTTTATCGTAGACCATAATTTCTTAGAGTTATTTACATTATTAGCTATGGAATCAGAATAAAATTTCCTCTTGAGATTAAGACGTAAATTATTGGCTTTATTACGATACATTTTGGCCATCTGCCAGTCATTAGGTTCATTACTTTTATGTGCTTTTGCATAATAATAATCACGATCTTTACAAATAGATAAAAATTCACTTGTTATCCACTCGGGTTGAGGGGTTTTCACACGCTTCTCTTTTATTGGAGCATGAGTATTACATGCTTCATTAAACAGTGTTGTCCATGTTTGGAGAGCTTCATCTACATTTGTATAATTATTGATTATATTCCAATCTATATTTTTACTGTATTTACAAATTCATGTTCATTAAAATGCTTGAAAGATCTAGATTTACATATCTTAGGAGATGACTTAATTTGTTTAATTTTACGTTACAACAAAGATAAGATTGTGATCACTAATTCCTAGACTGTGAACACCAGAAGCACAAATAATTTCAGGTCTAGACACAAATGCAAGATCAATAATTGTCTTACTTTTATCAGTGACACGAGTAAAATCATGAATAAGTTGAGTGAGCTGAGAATGATTAGCAACACGTGAAACTTTTTTAGCATCAGCTGGTTTAGCTACATCAAGATTAAAGTCACCTAAAATAATAACATCATCATAATTAGAAGAGCAATTTTGAAACATAGCATCAATTTTATCAATATAGTCGGCTTTGGCATCAGGAACACGATAAATAGTACCAACAATAATTGGTTTAGTATGGGAAGACAAATTTCTAACCAAAGAGCTTCAACATCATTAATATTTAAATCACTATTTACGATAATTCAAACTATCCTTTACATAACAAACAATGCCACCATGGGTATTGTATACTCTATCAATTCTACACAAGTTATAACCATTAATTTTGACTTCACCATCATCAATATCATCTGTCAGCCAAGTTTCAGTTACACATAAAATATCTATTTTGTTGTCATGAAGAAGAATATTAAAGTAATCTACTTTATATCTTAAACTTTGTACATTAAGATGAGCAATTTTTAGACCTTTATTGAGAACACACTTGAGATCAATAAACGGCTCATTACAAAAGGGGAGTTCATTTGAACATGTCCTATAGAAACATGATTGACACCAATATGGGCCATTGTTATTATAATCAGTGACACAGTTATTATGAAACACCAATGAACATTGAATGCATGAAATGGTTTGATGAGATGGGATTATCTTACAAGTACACTCAGCACATATTGTATTGTTATCACTTGAGACTTTACAATGAGATGGTTGATGGGATGAATGGATGGCATTGTTAACTGTGTTAGTTGTGTCACTGTAATTATTTACATCATTATTGCACATATTATTATTTTCATTACATATTGGAGAAACATGGTTATTAAACACATTTGAATTACAATTACTTGGCATTTGCAGATAAATTGCACAATCAGGATTTGAAGAAGTATCAACATTGAAAACACTATTAGCATCAAAATTTAAATTAGGTTTTATCACACTGTCATTGTTCTTCCTCTTATTTGTGGAAACACAGTTTTGTTTATTTTATAGTCCGGTCCTTTGTGACGCTTGAAAATTCAAGTAGTTCATGTAGTTCCTAGCGAGAATGGCTGTCCCTTGTTTATTTAAATGCAAGTTATCTTGAGTACTCAAATGGTCAAGTGTAATGTTGCTGTTGTCTATATATTTCCAGCCATTGGCATTACTTAGTATACATAGGCGTGAGTTAAAATTGGTTATCCAAGTTCTACTAACACGGTTGAGTTGTGTTGTAAGCGAAGAAATAACAATGTCAATGTCATATCTTATAGCGCTTATAAGATGGCAAAGTTTATCTATACAATCAGAAGGTGTGTGGGTATGAAGATCATTAGTACCGCAGTGGATGATTACCATTGTAGGCTGTGTTTCTTCTATCATGGCATCGATGATTTTAGTCCACAAACTCAGTGTACTTCTTGGTATACACCGGTTGACAAGTCTATATGTTCTTGACATTCGTCGACCATTAACAAACTTTGGTATAGAATCTCCAACGAGTAGATACATTTGGGTGTATTCCTAATACACATTGGGTGTATTCCTAATACATTTGGGTGTATTCCTAATACATTTGGGTGTATTCCTAATACACATTGGGTGTATTCCTAATACATTTGGGTGTATTCCTAATACATTTGGGTGTATTCCTAAGGCCAATGGAACTCGATTATTAGTTTCCGATTGGATGTTTAAAAAAAAGGATGAGGTCGCAATTTCATTATTCATTATTCGGTCTCTTTTCATTATCCATTATGTCAACAAAATCAATGATTTTATGAACAGCTTTCTACAAATTTAGGTACCCCACCAGTACCAAAGTATATATTGTTGATGAAAGACCATCTCAAAACAGGTATTAATGCTTAGATCATCTTTACAGACATTTTGCAACAGATTGAGAAAAAATTTGAATTTGTTTTCATAAAATGAAAAGAAATTAGCAATTTTTGTATCTCACTAGAAACATGATGAGGTAATCCTTAAATTTCCATTATTTACTACATCCTCTACCCCTACAACTAAGAAAAAGGGCTGATTATGATCAGCAGGGGATGTCAGACATTTTGAGAGTTTCAATTTTTATTATTTCCATCTCAATTTTCAGATAATTGACTTTTTTATGAAAATAATGAAAGTTTTGGTCAAATTGAAAAAGTGATGCGGGCGGTCAATCGGAAACTAACAATCGAGTTCCATTAGCCTAATACATTTGAGTGTATTCCTAATGCAAAGTTCCCCCATTTTACAGACGTATTAGGGTCCATTCATCTTGTAACTCTTGATTGGGTCACTTCAATAGTGTACAGAAATATTGTGTAATATATGTAGGTAAAATTACTCAATTGTGTTCACCATAAGTGGATATTTCTAAGATGGAATACATTTGGATGCAACATGTGCTTCCCTAGTTCACACAAGATTACGCATGGCAACTCTGTCTTAGCCAGCCACTCAGTTTGGACAGGTAGTTTTCTCCTGGAACATGCAAGATTAAAGCCATATTATAACATTTGCTGAGGAGAACGCCCTCAAAAAATGTTAAATTCAGGTTTTTACACGATTGTAATGTACTTAAGTAAACAAAGATTCTCTGCAAAAATCAAGACTTTAGGTGCTGTAGTTTTGTCAAAATCCGAGATTTTGAATAAACCGCCGGAACCGTTGTTTTATTATTACGATAGAAATATTAGTCGAACACGTACACGGCGTGCGGGACACACACACACACACACACACACGCCAGAGGATCGTACCATATTACAACCGCTGGAGTAACATGTATTGGCGCTAGTAGTAAATTCCAAGTTTCTTTGCTTTACCTCACTTGTCCGGCTCAAAATTAAAAGGGGACATATCTGACAGTAAATGCTAACATTTTATTGAAAATAAATACTAATCTATTTTTTAAAGAAATGTTATAATATGGCTTTAATGTTTGCTAAATTCTAAACATAATGTTTGAATATATAAAGTTCTGTGAACTTAAAACAAGACCAGTCTATATATAGCAATAGCTCTTTGAAATGCCTGAAGGTGCAGAGGTCTGCTGGTTTTTGTATGAGTCTGAGTATATTTTAATGAACACAGTATTGTTTGAAATCTAGCATAATAATTGTATAGTTTGCAAATAGCAATGTGTAGTTTCAAGTCTACTGTAATTTGTGGAAATTGAGATTTTTAACTTTCCCCTCATCCATCAGAACATTCAGTGTTCATATAAAATTTAACAACTTGCCCATTTGGGTGTATTTATTAATACCTTTGGGTGTATTCCTGATACATTTGGGTGTATTCCAACTTTCCCCAGTTTTACTTGTCATTACATTAAATTGATCGACTTGCCCATTAGCTTATGTCCAAGCAGTTTGGGTGTATTTACATTTAGTGCATGCCTTAGACATTTGGGTGTATTCTAACATCATTTGGGTGTATTTCTGAGACATTCATGTGTCTTCTAAATACATTTGGGTGTATTCTAAAATGATTTGGGTGTATTTCTGAGACATTTGGGTGTTTTTTAATTCGTGTGTTGTGTATTTTTGAGACATTTGGGTGTATTATTAATACATTTGGGAGTATTTCTGAGACATTTTGGTGTTTTTAAATACATTTAGTTGCATGTGTTGGTATTCCATAACATGAAGTCAATTTCTGAGCTGAAGAAAAGAGATTATTTTATACATGGTTTTTCTGTGGATTTGGATTTATTTTTCAGGCAGTCAAGTTGATACGACATCATTTGAAGATTCATTTTGAATCTTTGTTCATGGATGATACCCCCTGGTCAATGATCAGAGTGGCACCCTTACTATGGACCACAATGGCCTCATCCCAATGGCATAGTTCAATAACCACAATTAAACAATAATAGTGCAAAAATTTGACCTCAAGTTGCAGAGTATGAGTAATCCTGTGTGTAATTTTGGTTAATTTTGATTGACAGTATTTTAAGATATGACCTTGTGATTCACAAGTTGTAAAAAATTATAAGTTTCTTTTTGAGCTCAGTTTACATTTGGGTGTATCCTAATACATTTGGGCATATTCCTAATACATTTGAGTGTATTCCTAATACATTTGGGTGTATTCCTAATACATTCTGGCATATTCCTAATACAATTGGGTGTATTCCTAATACATTTGGGTGTAGGCCTATTCATAATACATTTGGGTGTATTCCTAATACATTTGGGTGTATTCCCAATAGATTTGGGTGTATTCCCAATAGATTTGGGTGTATTCCCAATACATTTGGGTGTATTCCCAATACATTTGGGTGTATTCCCAATACATTGCGGTGTATTCCCAATACATTGCGGTGTATTCCCAATACATTGCGGTGTATTCCCAATAAATTGTATTTAAATTATTTTTTTTTTACTAAATGTAGACCAAATTTTGTAAAATTCAACTGTCATCTCAGATTTCAACACTTTCCAACCGCAATTTAAAGGTGGGTAACCTGATTCACAGCCTCATCCCCAACTTTTTCCTACCAAAACGCAGGTTTTGGTACCAGGTAAAAGCTCATATTTTTCTCATTACATACTGAAATTAGGAGTTTCAAATCGGTATATTTCCGAAGATATCATCAAAAAACCATATTTGAGGCTAATTCTACAGATTTTTGATGATATCTTCGGAAATACACCGATTTGGAACTCCTAATTTCAGAATGTTATTGAGAAAAATAGGATGAAAAAAACATGATCATGATGATTATCATTAATAAAAACAATGTAGACTGCCAATTTCACGCTGTATAAATTGTATTTACAAGGAACATTTTCATGTTCTTTTTGCATGAATGTTTGAAAGTGACAACAATTTATGTCATAAGTTTTAAAGAATTTGATTTTCCAAATATATCAGGTCACTTCATGTTGCAAACTGGCCACCTGGAAATCAACATTGGGTGCAACCTCCCTCAAGGGCAGTGGCGGCACCAGGAATTTTTTCGGGGAATCGACAAATTTTGGCAAAAATTGCCTCTAAAAGTGGAAATTTACGTAATTTGGGTTTTTTTACCTCAACTGTGGGGGCGTAGTGCCGCCACTGCTCAAGAGGTATATGGATTTCAAATGGAATATATCCCATTGTATACATCTTCATTACCATGGTTATCCTTTCCATACGGGGTGTAGACCAGGCAAGGTATCTTCCCCTTCCCCAGAATCCTTTGCAACATGATGCATCACCTCATTTCACCAAATGACACTTCTATTACTTTGTGCTGGTTCCCTTTATGTTCATGTTGTAAATAGACTGCTAAACATGGGTCGATAGTCAATAGATAAACATATTTTGTAAGGTCTGGATGTGTTCTGATAATTGATGTATTTTTTGTCACTAAAATTGAAGAAATGCATTGTGGGAAGTGTAAGCTAGACTGCAGATGACAAATTTCAAATTTTCTTTAAATTTCAGAATTGTACATTTCCATGACCACAGTATGAAATCGGCATGAAAAATGGCCTGCATGAAGAAATAGAATACTCAATAGTGTGATAATAATGGAATGTAAATAAATGTTTATAATGTGTAAGATAAAATAAATGTGACAAACCTAACACATTTTGTTACCTTTGATTTGTTACTAGAGTATGTAATCTTGTAAATATTGGGTGCATTTCTGAGACATTTGGGTGTATTCCTTAATACATTTGGGTGCATTTCTGAGACATTTGGGTGTATTCCTTAATACATTTGGGTGCATTTCTGAGACATTTGTGTGTAGGCCTATTCTAAATACTTTTTGGGTGCATTTCCGAGACAAATGTATTCTTAAAGGGCATTTCGTGATCCACAGCCTCATCCCCACTTTTCTCAAAAAAAGTTGAGATTTTTATATCACTGGAAACCTCTGGCTACATAATGTTTATGTACAAAATATTTCTTGCAGATTAATTCGTTTTGCAAAGATATCGTGAAATTTGAATTTCGTTCTGGTTGCACCAGAACGAAATAACGCATTGTCTATGGAGCAGTGTAATACACATAATCAAGCATAACTCGCAAACGCAAAATCGGAATCAACTGAAATTTTGGGAATAGGCTTTTTTTCGTGGATATGTACTGAAAAATGTCATAATAAAAATTCCCTTTAAGAGGGAAGGCCAGCCTCAATGCAGAAGAGGTCTTGTAATTAGTTTGGGTCACTGTGAAAGGCATTTTTAGGATCACGCTTTACATCCATGTTACACGACAGTTTTCCCTCCCAAACACTCACAGTTAAAGTGGACATCATCCATCGACAAATTTACTTTTGTAGGCAATGAACAATTATTTCAACATGTGATATTTTTACTAGCACCAGGACACTCCTCCCAGTGGCATAACTAGGGTTGGTAACGCCCCCCCCAAGTTACGCCACTGACTCCTCCTTTTTGGGCTACACACTGAACTTTTAGAAGCTCTTTAATGTCAATCTTAAAAATTTTAAGTATAGGCCTACTAGGTATTACTCCCTATTCCAGAATTTATTTGGAATCAAAAAAGATATTAATCCATTTCGCCATGGCTAAATCTAATACTTTAGTTAGTTCTAACTGGCAATAAAATAAAATTATCACTGTAATATTTGGCCAATATTTGGAAATAAGGGCCAAAACATGCACCGATATGCTCTGTTTACTTAACCATGAACTTACCTTTATTTTACTCCTTCGACTTCCAACTTCAATACTTGCTACCCTTTTATACTTATCTCTGACTTATCTCATGAACTCTTTCTGCTGACATCTCAATAATGGGTGTGCCCTCCATCACTGTCTATCACTGCCTGGATATGTACCTATGTCGTCGTCATGCTCTGAACAAGATGTCTTATCTTTACTTGGCCAATGTCTTGTCATTTCCTGAGCAGGATGCGCTGAAGGCCTTCTAAGGTGGTGTCGGGCTTGATTGCCTTGTTAGCTTTCCTCTTAAGAGTGTCCCACAAGTGTTCTAGTGGATTAAGGTCAGGGCTCTTTGCAGGCCAGTCGAGAGTATTCACCCCCCTCTGTTTCCAAGAACTCTCTTAGGGCTGCAACATGTGGCCTGGCATTTGGCTCGAATATGAGCTAAGTGCAACATTCAAAATCCGACTTGAAGCCACTCGAGCGCCCATAACTCGACCAAATGATATCGTAGAGCAACAAAAGAGGTATCAAAATGCGCAGGAGAAAGCTGCGCTTTATATACATTAAATACCGGTAAGTTTTTCCGATATATCTGACCATCTATAATCGTTTCGATACTTTCTGGGCTGAGTTTAGACCAATCGGCTATTTTAATTTGATAGCACTGACTTCATATAGCCACCAGTTATCTTCAGTAGATAGTAATGACTACACAGATCAGTCAGCTATCTTCATTTAGTAGCACTGACTTCACATAGCCATCAGCACGTGAAATATATCAATGAGTTTACAGTGCAATCAGTTATCTTTAGTAGATAGTAATGACTTCACAGATCAGTCAGCTATCTGAAGCTTCATTTAGTAGCACTGACTTCACATAGCCATCAGCACATGAAATATATCAATGAGTTTACAGTGCCATCAGTTATCTTCAGTAGATAGTAATGACTTCACAGATCAGTCAGCTATCTTCATTTAGTAGCACTGACTTCACATAACCATCAGCACTTGAAATATATCAATGAGTTTACAGTGCCATCAGTTATCTTCAGTAGATATCATTGACTCCACAGAGCAGCATGCTATCTTCAGTAGATAGCAATGACTCCACAGAGCCATCAGCTAACACCAGTAGATGACTTAACTTAGCCATCAGCTATTCAGTAGATAGTAATGACTTATCATAGCCATCATCTATCTTCAGTAAATAGTAATGACTTCAGAGAGCCATCATCTATCTTCAGTAAATAGTAATGACTTCAGAGAGCCATCATCAAACATCTGTAGATATAAACGACTTCACACAGTCATCAGCTCTCTTCAGTAGATAGATGATGACTTCTTATAGTCATCAGCTATCTTCAGTAGATAGATGATGACTTCTTATAGCCATCAGCTATCTTCAGTAGATAGATGATGACTTCTTATAGCCATCAGCTATCTTCAGTAGATAGATGATGACTTCTTATAGCCATCAGCTATCTTCAGTAGATAGATGATGACTTCTTATAGCCATCAGCTATCTTCAGTAGATAGATGATGACTTCTTATAGTCATCAGCTATCTTCAGTAGATAGATGATGACTTCTTATAGCCATCAGCTATCTTCAGTAGATAGTAATGAATTCATATAGTCATCAGCTACATTCAGTATATATCAGCTCTTCAGTATATAGGCTAGATATGATTTCACATAACCTCATACCAATGACTTCACAGAGCAACCAGCTATCTTTAGTAGACTGCAATGGCTTCATATATCCGTCAGCTAACCTCAGTAGACACCAATGACTTCACAGAGCAACCAGCTATCTTTAGTAGACAGCAATGGCTTCATATATCCGTCAGCTAACCTCAGTATAGACACCAATGACTTCACAGAGCAACCAGCTATCTTTAGTAGACAGCAATGGCTTCATATATCCGTCAGCTAACCTCAGTAGACACCAATGACTTCACAGAGCAACCAGCTATCTTTAGTATACAGCAATGGCTTCATATATCCGTCAGCTAACCTCAGTAGACACCAATGACTTCACAGAGCAACCAGCTATCTTTAGTAGACAGCAATGGCTTCATATCCGTCAGCTTTCTTTAGTAGTTGGCAAGGACTCCACGTTAGACGTCAGCTACCTTCAGTAGATAATAATGACCTCACATAATATACATTACCTAACTTCAGTAGACATGGTAGGTAACAATGCCTTCATAGAGCCATTGGCTATCTTGAATAGATAGCAATAACTTCACATAGCCATCAGCTAACCTAGCAAGGACATCACATAGCCATCAGCTGTCTTCAGTAGATTCCCCACGAATACGCCCACACCCGGTAGCTCCCGGTCCCCAACCCTCTTCTGAAGAAAATTTTTCCTTGATTATTGCTATACTCACTCAGTGTAAAGTTTGTCAACATTTCCCCCCTTCTATTGGGCACATTTCTCCAAGGAAGCAGTAAAATGTTGTCAGTCGAATACTATAAAACATATCGAGCGTAAGCCCCCCAATGTTATCCAACTGAGTGTTTCTGACCAAATTTAGACTAATATTTTAGCCGACAAATTGCAAATTTTCGTGCACATGTTCATATTTGCTCATTTTAGCTTGAAATTGGCAATTTTCCCACGCTTCGCCCAGAGTTTGGATTATTTTGGACTGTTTTTTGTTACCGTCTTTCTATTTTCTTTATGTTGTTGTAGTCTTATTCTTGTTCTGTTTCGTCGTTGGTGGCGCCCTTATCAAACTCTCCCAAGAATATCTGGCGCAATGAGTGTCTCTACATGTATAAGCTTCTATACAACATTTCGTGATAGATCAGAGTGAAAGATTATATTTACTATTGAAATTAAAGTATAATTGAAAGCCAGTGAAACATCACATAGCCTACCAATTATAAAAGTGTGTGGTTTATACTACATGGTAGTAGGCCTATGCTTATCAACATTATACATAGGCCTACCTGTGTGCTTTATTTTGTATTATCTTACTAGTGGTAATCTCATCCCAACATCGTTGTCTTTGTATATGATTCAAAAAACCACCCAAGTCCAACATTTAAAATGAACCCCCACGAAGTCCCTGAAACGCTAATCGTAATACCTAATACAGTTTAACCCACTCATTTGCACGTAGGCCTAAAAACATATTGACCAAGTAAATCTAACTGAATTAAAATGATACGCGGGTTTGTTTTTTTCTCAAAATCACTTCCCATGGACTTGGGTGGGTTTTGAATTCATAGTTCAATATTGTGTAATAGTGAACGATTATATTTACTTTTGAAATTAAAGTATAAAAGCCAGTGAAACATCGCATTATACCAATAACACACGAAAAACAAATGATGCTATACGCGTGTTATACTGCTTCTAAGCTGAGTGTAAAAATGCAAATTTATTTTCTCAAATACATTACGGACGACTAGATAAAACTTAACTTTAACCTTGTTAACATAGCTAGAAGCTCTACTTTAATTTAATCATAGGCCTATAGGTGGAAATTATCACGACTATCTATGACACAGAATATACGGTGATTGGCTTATCACATACGGTATTATTTCTCTGGTATTATTTGTATTACATGATTTAGGGTATAGACCCCGGGGTATAGACGAATCCAACGAGCCAAGTCATTTGGTCGGCCATCTTTGGGTCCCCGCAACACCAAAAACCCGCTTAAAAATCGATGTTAGGCCTACTATCTTTTGTGTTGTAAACTGTCTTGTCTTGCCACACGGGTGATGTAATGCAGTTTAAAATGCCCTCCAAGGCCGCATTATTTCACATTTTAGGTGAAATTGAGTCGACGGGACCCAACTTTGGCAGCCATTGAGGTATAGGACTGCGTAAAATTGGATTCGTCTATAGGGCCTACTACGCCAATATCTGTAACGAAACATTTACATGCTTTAAATACAATAAGATGGATGCATCTAATTATTGTAAGGGCCACGTGATTCCAATTGCCACAAGCAATACTGTTCCGCCAAACACTGAAAAAAAACCGTGGCACCTGGGCCTGTGCCCACTCAGCGCCCTATGGTAAATCTACCCATGGGCTATGTGTACAAAATAATTTTGCAATGAGAAAAAGTAAACTGAAGTGTGCAGTTTACGTGCAAAGAAATATAATTTATTTGCAATATTTTCTTGATTTAGTTGTAATTTGATCAGATTAGTACATAATCATGTTTGTAGCCTACTTCGAAGAGATATAAAATTCTATGATAAAATGTGCCAGTATTTCTTAGACCAACCCAGATGTTGCATATTGCTGATCATCTTTAACATGTTTAATGTGATAAATAGATATGTGTAAACTAAGTGCCATCATTTTTTCAAACAAAAGCACTTGAAACCCAAAATTCCCCATGTTAAAAGTGATGAGGGTCTCAATGCGCGCGAAGATTTTGGGTTTTAAAGCGGAAAACTTTTTTGGCCCCCTTTCCTACCACCTAAAACTTTTTGGTCCCCCCTTTTTTAAGGTCCAAAACTTTTTTGGCCCCCCCTCCCTTTTTACCAGCCCCCACCAAAGTATTTCTGAACACTCCCTAATACCCTGAAGTCAGTATAAAGTGGGAGAATGTTTTTTAAAACTCTTTGTAAAATGTATAGTTATTTTGTGTTATTAAATTTAGCACCTTTCAATGAATACGAAGCGGATTTATGCGAAGGCTACATAATAAATCATGTATCGTCATATTTTCATGAGAATAAAGCTAAAAAAATCATGGGTATTCCCAAATTTCGCTACTGGTTGCTATGCAATTCATAATGACTTGTACACCAATCGAGTTTCTAATTAGAATATCTCCAAAATTATCAACCCTAAACTAGCAAAGGTAAACATTTTTGGAAAGCTGAAGGCATAAGCAATTCAAATATACACATTTCAACTCATTATACAGGGTGACCTTCAAGTTATATAGGGTGGAATAAAAAAGATTTGGATAAAAATGGGTTACTTAATGCATTGCTTATTACCAACTTGGAAGTAAACAACATTTATTTGTTCATGAAAGTTCATCTGTGTTGGTATAACTCATGATTTTTGATTTAAACTTTTGATCCAAACAACACAAGGAATTAATTCCTACCTCGGAATTTTCAGATGGTACTTCTTGACCTTTGACCTGATAACGGACTCGTAGACTCCTGAAAGTCAGTTGAACCGGCCCCGTCTTCACATGACTTATGGAGCCTAATTAATGAATAAAGGTGTTCTGCATGTAGGCGCTTTTGCTTTTCAAGTTTATATGTTTATATCTGCATTGTTTATTGTCTTCCTTTGTTAGAAGTTTCAAGTTGGCTCTCAGAGAGTCACCTAAAAATGGTTGATAAACGGGGAAATGTCTTTAAACCACATTCTTTTCACAAAAATCGACAAAATATGAAGAAAACTCTCAGAGATCGCATTTTGTTTTCTATGCGCTCTGCATTGTGGGATGTACACTGCAAAAACAAGTGTTTATATTTAAACACCATATTGTGTTTTTTAGAGCAACACTTAATAAACACATAATTCATGTTAATGGTCTAACACTAATGTTAATCGCTCATTCTACAAAATCCGGTGCCAATAGCCTTTTTTCCATTCTTTGGTCCACAAACACTTTGTCGAGCATTTAGGGCATCAAATATGTTGTTTTTCTGGTAGAACTCAACGAGATCTACACGGACATATATAGTTGTCCATACTTTAGATGCTTTCTTCAGCCTGTTTAACCCTTGCAAAGGCTCAAAAATCGCTAAAAATGCGTTTCCACTGCTCAAGTGTCATATCTGACCCTGAATATTTTCTTTGAATAAATGCGATTTCTTTACATATTTGTTGGTTTTTAATTAGATAACGCACCATCATATTGTTTATCAACATTATTTTTAGTGATTAAAACGTCTTTGTGTAATTCTAAAATAAATTGCACTTTCCACCAAAACGCTGTGAGCTACGTTACCCTTTTTTAACACACGTTATTGGAAAGAAGTAAAACAGAGGTATCAATGTAATTTGCGGTTTTTGAAAGGAAACACTCATAGGTTTTTAAAATCACAATAAAAATCATGATGCTGTAGCATTTTTGGCATAGAAATGTTGTAAACATTGAAATTTCGACCGACCATGTTAAGATTGGTGAGCTACGTTACCAGGATTCTATAGTATGCACTTGTATTACATGTACTTCCTAATAATATGTGAAAGCTACCAGTGGTTGAACCCCATTTATATTAGAATTAACCGACATAACGTTCTAACGTTCGCAAATCACATTAAAAACATTAAAAACCCGTGAACTACGTTACTGTGAGCTACGTTACACACTCATTTATGCATCTTCAAAACTTCTATGAAATGGTGAAATCGGTTTTACATTTCACTCAAGTGATCTTTAGTTTGCATTTTATGACCTTGGATTGAGTAAAACCAGCCCATTTTGTAGTCGGTAACGTAGCTCACATTACATTGAGTTTTAGTGTTAAAAAACATCATGACTTCTTGAAAGAAAAATATGCAAGTGGTGTTGGCAATTTTTTACATCTGAAAGTAGTGATACATTTGCTCTTAAAAAACACTAAAAGCAGGTAATTTTGAACAACTTTATTTTTTTCAATTTTTATAGTGGATTGGCACCGGATTTTGTAGAATGAGCGTAATGGTTCTAACACTAATGTTCATAAATTAACACTTGGTGTTATATTACAAACACTAATGTTTGTAATATAGGGCCTAACACCAAGTGTTAATTTATGAACATTAGTGTTAGACCATTAACATGAATTATGTGTTTATTAAGTGTTGCTCTAATAAACACAATATGGTGTTTAAATATAAACACTTGTTTTTGCAGTGTTGGCCTACGCACCAAAGTATAGGCCTATCTGAACACTTAATAAGTCCGGGTAATAGGCCCCTAAGGGGTGGTGCAATAATTACGAGTACCCCGGGGGTGAATTCTCAAAATGGTCTGCCAAAAACCTTTGCCCCCCTTTCGACGTGCCAAAAACCTTTGCCCCCCCCCTCGGCTTAAGTTTTGACGTGCCAAAAAATCTTTACCCCGCCCCCTTACACATGCAAGATTTTGGGGAACCCGAATTTAAAACCTTAAATTGTCTTAACATATAGCCTAATGCGAGCGCAGCGATCAGCGAGCAGGAAATTTTGCATATTTGAACGTGTTCGTAACGTTTTCCTACGCCTTTAGGGCGTAATATAGAAACGGTGCCCAAAATATCTGTGCCAAAATTGCTTGCCCCCCCTTTCGACCTGCCAAAATCGCTTGACCCCCCTTTCGACCTGCCAAAAATGCTTGCACCCCCTTTTGGCCCGGGCTTTTGGCCTGCCAAAAATCTTTGCCCCCCTATAATTCACCCCCAGGGTACACATAATTATTGCACAACCCCTAAGTGTGAGCATATTAAAACATTGCATTTATATGCCAAAATATCCGGGTTTGGAAAAAAATAACCCGTTAATAATTTATTCAGATTGTAATGGTGTAGTAGTACAAGAAGCCGGGACAAGAAGTTGATAGGAATTAGTAGGCCTACCGTACAATTTTTATGGCCGCTTTTAATAATAATAGCTGAAAATTTCAAATCTCCATTTCTTTTGTCTACAATGACGCTAGATAAACTCTAAATAATTAATATTCACATTATAAGGTCATGGGGTCAAATAATTGGCCAAGCCCATACAGCTTTATGTCAAAATTACACCTTTTTTACTAGGTAAAGGCTTCAATAATAGCGTCAATATGGTCCCAATCACGGTGGCACAACATCAAGGGGTATTCAAACTCTAGTAAAGAAAATAAAAATTCTCTAAATTTAGTGAAAATTCTCTGCATTCGGCCATTTATTTTTGGTCGGTGTTTCGGGCGCGTCATCTTTGCTTTCATAGACATACCACCTAGACCTATTACTGCCCATCCCTTACCACAGCGGGAGGTGAAGCCCCGTATCCAAGGTGATATTGACGGATTGACGGGGTTACTAGGCGAGGAGAATATCGCATACATGTCTGACGCGCTCGTTTGCGTAATTGCTGCGCCGTTATCGCCCGCGTCAAATGCGCCATGTTCCGTAGACGCGAATATATCTGCTTACTTGCGTCCGGGTATGCGTCCTTGTCAAAGTTGTTGCTAAGCAGTGTTGACTTCACTACGCGAACCAAAGTCATAGGTCTAGGTTCTTGTTTGTCTGGGTTTGCTTTGATATAGCCTGCCCTCAGCGACATGTTTAATTATCAATCAGTATAACGCCCAAAGGTTAGTCAAATTCCGCCCAACTGTTTCAGGATGTGTACACAGCTAGATTCCATTATAAAATATCAACCTGTAACCCAATACATGTCTTTGTTTTTTGTTTTGTTTTATGTGGACGTGTGCAAATATTGTTTGACAATATGATACTCATGGGCGATTTGTTTTTGGTAAGCCTTGGGAGGGGAGAAGAGTGTTGAAATAATGCAACTGACCGGCTCTAGGCCGGCTGGATTCTGATGCCTGTATTCATTATCTAAACTGAGATTTCCTCGCTATGCTCGTTGCTCTCTTCTATTCGAGAGGCGTCATAGTTTATGTTACATTTTTTTGGTCAAGACTGAACAAAAATCACCCGCGGGAAATCACCAAAAAATGACATTTATATAAAAAAAAATATTGAATTAAGAGATGATTTTCATGTGTCATACGTTCTGTACGCCAAATATAAAGTTTCTACTCCATTTTATAAATTTTCAAGAAACAGCTAATTAAAATGTGCCATTTTAAGGTAAAAAATACTTATTAGGCCTATCATGAAATACCGAGGTTTAAGGCTGAGCCTGGCTCAGCCGGTTGGGCATTTGAGAGCAAATTTTTTTAAAATATGGGGTCAGGAGTGAGAGTAGATCTATAATTTTTGGCATTTGGTGAGAGAAAAAATATGGGTAAGAGACGGTGTTTGGACCTAAATTAGGGGATTTAAAACATGATAATTTCTTTTAATGGGTTCCATTTGGGTCAGAGCCAAAACAGTCCAACTTTGTTTCACAAAATAAGTAGTGACGTAGCCAAGGGACCCCAGAAATTTTTCAGGGATCGTGGGGACGGCAAAGAGTAAAGTATCATTAAAATGACTAAAAATGGGACTCGACACAAAATATGGGGACGAAAATTTGCCTCCCTCCTAACACCACTGAAAATAAATAACAAATAATTATACCCAAATCCAACGTGTTTACTAATGGGACTCGACACAAAATATGGGGACGAAAATTTGCCTCCCTCCTAACACCACTGAAAATAAATAACAAATAATTATACCCAAATCCAACGTGTTTACTAAATATGTACTAAGATCAAGTAACTTCAGGCGTGGGGCCGCGAGGTAATCTGCCCCCCCCCCGTAGTTCACCACTGCGTAAACTACGGGGGGCAGATTACCTCGCGGCCCCACGCCTGAAGTTACTTGATCTTCTACCTAAAAAAGAGTTTTGTGGTATTTTGTTATCAATAAACGGGCGCAAAGAGCTTACTCCCGCCTGTCGGTGCACGATAAACGAGTGGATCGAGCTTTCTCCCACCCGTCGGTAAGCAACGTAGGGCCTGCATTCAAGCGAAGTTTCGTGTATACTGACCTTTATTTGGTAACTATTTACCAACTATAGCATCTTTTTACAGAAAATTAATCTTTACAACTTTAGGGGCAAACTTGCTTTGCTCCCCTGGTTAGCAGAAGCTTGGTACTAAATAAATACAATCTTCGATGACTCGGAACCAACAACAAAAGGTGACACAAATCATCACAAATCCAAGGATACACTTTAGCTGAAACGTATCTTTATGATGTTTATTATCTTCACTTGCTATTCTTCTTCTTGTTCTTGTCACAAATACTAATTATGTTGGTTTAGGCTAAGATTAATTGTGTCTTTACCGAGAGCTTCTACACTACAATACATCAAAAACCAAGATGACAGCCTCCAGTGCCAAATTCGGCACCAAATTACATGTGATTGATGGGCTGTGCAGGCTATGTTTAGCTTAACACTTCAAGGGCGCTCATCACATAAATAAACATGCCATAGGAATGCAATGATTAAGGATGCACAACACTTAAACAAACTTTGATTTTAGGTAAATGGCATCAACATTCCGGCGCCTAATTGTCTGCTACCAGCAACAATTCTTCTTAAAACATAGTTTTGGTGTGCCATTTACTGACAAAACTGAACCTTTTACAAGAGGTGCCTTTGTGACCCCTTAAACTTCAAAACATCAAACTTGACTGATTTTGAAACATGAATAAAGTTATGAAATCAAAAACCTTTATCTGATTCACTTGTGTGATAAAAAACTTGTATCAATGCTATGATTCAAAACAAAAACAAAATTTCAAAAATTTCAAGTGATTTTAACTTCACATGAAAGAATTATTTTGCTTTATTTTACAAGATAGATGATGCTGCACTCAAGAGATAACTGCCCATGCCAACCAAAATTGCTTGAAACAAAACCAAACAAAAGCCCACACAACAGGCAAATTTTGGTGAGATTGGAAAAGCCAACTGAGTACATGGGAGATACTATTCAAGTGCAACATGATCACAACATATCAACATGAACACAACAATGTTTAGTTTGTAAACTAGAAATGCAGTCTGTTGCTGTCCTTTCAATCAAAGTACATAACTCTTTGCATGCGAATATCTTGTTTGGTACACCTTGTAAATGAGAATACAACTTGATAAAATATGACTGCCTGTGCACAACCATAGCAGCCATGAGAAAAACACAACTTGATATAATATGACTGCCTGTGCACAACCATAGCAGCCATGGCCCAAATTTGCAAATTCAGTCAATCCAGGTTATAGTCAAAACACCAGATGCTGATAGGATGCATTTACTTGCAAAGTACATGTAGATAGGAATACACAATTACAAACTTGAGTGAAATTATTTCAGACCTCGATCATGCATACCCTTTGATTAATAGCAAAGCAATAATTTCAAGAGAAATCAAATTTGAGCATTATCGAGATTCCAAAATACGCGCAGAGAACATTACTTTCAAAAGGGTGTATCCCAAATATGGTTTACATGATATACTGTACACATCCACAAATTGTGCACACATTTTCAGCAGTAGAATACAATGCAGAATCTTGCAAATTAAAACTCCATGGGCCTGTGGTGTACCAAACTTTAAACAAACTTGCTAATGATGCACACTGGTTCCATCGGTACAAATTGCATGCATAGGATTCTTCTTTACAAAATCAAATTCACAGATGTGGTGATCTAGGTGTCAAACATGTTCATTCTTGATCTTGACGATGAGTTGTATACGAATCTGGCAACTTCACACTAAACGCAGACACGTCGCTGTAGAGACGAATCACCAGTCTTCACATCTGTAGTACAGGTAGGTTCATCCGTCATCACATCTGGTAGATCTCATGATGAATTTGACAGTTTGCATCAGTTGTTCTGAAGCGAAAGCAAGGTGTCAGCCTGCCTTTCGAAGCAAATTAACGTAAACTGATGTTTAGTCTGTGACTTCTGATTCTAACAGCAGACACAGTTTATCAATGGGTCTGGTGAGAATGCTTGTCCTAGTTTTTACTCGCACACGTCGAACCAGTCCATCACTTGCAGGGAGTGTTTCAACCACTCTGCCCAGGGGCCATACGTTTCTGGGAGTAGATTCATTTACAACCATGACGACATCTCCCACCTTGGCATTTCGCTGTGGGTGAATCCACTTTTGTCTTTGTTGTAACTGAGGAAGGTATTCTTTGATCCATCTGCGCCAAAACAGGTCTGCCAGATACTGGACTTGCCTCCACCGACGCTTGGCATACTGACTCAGCTTTCCTGCAGCAGCGGCTGGTGGTAAGATCATGTCACTCTTTAGTTGAAGAAGGTGATTTGGTGTAAGTGGCTCTAAGTCAGATACTTCTCCTGGAACATTGGTGAGTGGTCGGCTGTTAACTATGGCTTCTATCTCACACAGTAAAGTACGAAGAGAGTCATCTGTTAGTGTTTGTTCCTTTATAACAGAGCACATCACTTTCCTGATTGTCCGTATTTGACGTTCCCAGATGCCTCCATGGTGACTTCCTGCTGGTGGATTAAAGATCCACTCAATCTCTCTTTGCAGAAGGTAGTCATGGATTCTGTCTTGATTCCAAGCGGCAATTTCTCGGCGTAATTCTCTTTCTGCCCCTATCAAATTGGTGCCATTGTCAGAGCGGATCTGTTTCACTTGGCCTCTTCTGGACACGAATCGTCGTATGACATTTACGCAGGCATCGGTATCCAAAGACGCTGCCATTTCAATGTGTATGGCTTTGGATGCAAGGCAGACGAACACTACACCATATCGCTTGACTATACTACGGCCTTGTTTAACTTCTAGTGGACCGAAATAGTCCATTCCAACTCTTGAAAATGGTGGCTCTCCTGGAGTGACTCTGTCTTTGGGAAGATCACTCATCATCTGCTGTTGTACTTTTGCATTCCTCTTTCTGCAGGTGATGCAACTGTTGATAACCTTTCTAGCTGCTGCATTAGCATTCGTTATCCAGTACTTCTTATGCAGATGCGCCAACATGTGGTTTCTGCCCCCATGTCCAGTTGCTTCATGAACGTCATGTAAAATCAACTTTGCAATGTGGGACTTCTTTGGTATGATTGATGGAAATTTTGTCTTTTCAGGTAGAGCTGACTTAGCCAGTCGACCACCTACTCTGATTACTCCATCTTCTATAAATGGATTAAGTCTGTAGAGAGGACTTGCTTTCTTAATCTTGCTAACTTGTTGCAAGTCATCTTCTGGCTGACTGTCATTACTTCTCAATTGCAGCTCTTTTAGTGTCTTAATTTCTTCTGGATATGCCTTGGTTTGGACATATACTATCACAGCTCTTTCTGCTTCTTGCATGTCAGCAACATTAAGCAAATCTGTAATGTTGCCATGCTCTTCATTCTCATCATTCTTTCTACCATCATCATCTCCATTATCAACTCTATCATCATCTCTATCATCATCTCTATCACGACAGATCTTGCGGAGATGTTTCTTGACTCTGAGGATCCATGCAACACAACGACAAAGTTGATACCATGAGGAGAATCGTGTAAGTAGTTTCTCCATGGTCTCTGTTGCTTCTTCTGTCAACGCTGTGTTGACTACTAATTTCTTTTTAACTTCAGGATCTTCAGCTAGCTCTTCAGAGCTGTCTCCAATGGTAGTCTTCGGCCACTGGTTTTCTGCTTTGTGTAAGAAATCTGGACCATCAGTCCACCTTCTATTCTTGAGGAAGCAATCAACGGCTAAGCCCCTTGAGCAGTCGTCTGCAGGGTTTGAGCTGGTTCCTACATACTTCCATTGGTGTGGCTGGGAGCCATCTCTAATCAGTGCGACTCGATTAGCCACAAAGGTGTGGAATCTGGCGGTGTCATTGTTAATATACTTGATCACGGACTGACTATCAGTCCAGAAGTATGTGCTTTCGACTTTCAACTGTAGTTCCTTTTGCAACATGTTGTTGACCTTTACTGCCATTGCAGCTGCAGTTAACTCTAGGCAAGGTATAGTTATGATCTTCAAGGGAGCAACTCTTGCCTTGGCTGTCAGGAGAGTAAGATGCACTTGACCCATCTCATTAACAAATCGCAAGTAGCTCACTGAACCATATCCCTTCTGACTTGCATCACAGAAGTGGTGCATCTGGACTTCACTTTCTTCAAAGTCCTTGGGCTTGAAACATCTTTCGATGGTGAAATCTGACAATTTCGGTACTTCATCAAGCCATCTTTCCCAACGGGTCAGAAGCTCACTAGGAATAGGCTCATCCCAACCAAGCTGCAGCTTGCTTAAGTTCTGCAATATTTGTTTTGCTGGCAGGATTGCTGGAGCAACAAATCCTAGCGGGTCATAGATGGAGCTTACAGTTGCTAGGATGCCTCTTCTGGTAGGAGGTCTCTCTTTCACTTTAATATGGAAGCCAAACCTGTCGGTTTCTGGTGACCATAGCAACCCCAGCACCTTTTCTGATGGTAACTCTTCATTCTTCAAATCTAGTGTCTTTGTAGTCTCAGCTCTATCGTCTTCAGGGACTGACTGCAACACTTCTCTTGAGTTACTCAACCACTTTGTCAACTTGAAGCCACCATCCTTACACAAGCTGGTGAGATCACTGACGAGTTGAATAGCTTTGCTTTCACTTTCGATAGATTTGAGGTAGTCATCGACATAGAAGTTGGACAGCACCGTGTTGCATACTTCTTCGCTGTATTTTTCCTTACCATCATCAGCGGTCTTTCTCAGTGCGAAATTCGCACATGAAGGTGACGAAGTTGCGCCGAACAAGTGCACATTCATCCTATATTCCTTCAGAGGCAGACTCAGGTCACCGTAGGGCCACCATAGAAATCTTACTAAGTCTCTGTCTGGTTCTGGTACACGCACTTGATGGTACATTGCTTTTATGTCTGCTACAACTCCAACAGGGTGCTCTCTAAACCTCGTCAACACACCTACCAAGTTGCTTGTCAAGTCGGGTCCTTTTAGTAATTGTGAGTTTAAAGACTGGCCCATGTACTTCGCCGCACAATCAAATACAACTCGCAGCTTGCCCTTGGTGGGGTGAAACACCCCATGGTGGGGGACATACCACACCTTGCCATCCTTTCTATTGCATGCATCTTTGGGCACTTCTTCTGCATAATCATTTTAAACATATCATTCATGAATGCAGTGTATTGGTCGTTGAAAACCGAGTCCCTTTCTAACTTCCTCTTCAGATGGCATGCTCGCAATTCGGCTTGATGTATATTGTTCGGCAATTTCATGTCATCATCTTTGAGCGGGAAACCTACTTGGTAGTGCCCATCTACATACTTGATTGATGCTTCTACTCTGTTTAGGAATTGTCCTTCACTCACACTTCTCTCTGGCTTGTCATCAATGATTCGCTCATTGAACTCAGCATTGTAGAGTTTCTCTAATTGCTGGTCAATGGTGTCATATGCCTTAATTCTGTGGATGACTGATGTCCTTTTGTGTTCTTTATTTTTGACACCATACACTGTCCATCCGAGTCTAGTTTGGCAGGCGAAAGGTCCTTCACCTTGGCTATTTACTACATGTATTGGCTCAAATGCTTTAGGCACATTATTTCCTATGAGGAGACCAATATGGCATTGAGATTCATCATTTAATCTTCCTAGCTTAACTTCTTCCATATAAGGAATTGCATCAATATCATCCTGGTTGATGATGTCAGCCAAGTCACCAGGGATCTTATCTTGTGTGTATGCCTTTGGAAGAGAGATGATATTATTTCTGTTCATGTCAGAAACTTCTAAATCTTGGATGATTTCACTGTCTACTATGATATCATCTGTTATGGTTTCAATTTCCAATTTGGTTTTCTTGCCTTTAACATGCAGTTCCTTTTGCAGCCTTTCAGAACAGAATACAGCATCACTGCCGTTGTCGAGATAGGCGTAAGTTTCTACAGACATTCTGGAAACTCTTGAGTAGACTATGACTGGTATTATTGTGGGATATGATTCACTAGATTTAACTCCGGCGCCTGTAAGCCCACATGTCTGATTAGCAACTTCACCAGACTTCTGTGTCTCTTCCTGTTTCACATGTAGCACTGTTGGATGGCGCTTTTTACATGTCTTGCAGGTAAGCTTGTATTTGCAGATTTTACTGTAATGTGTTGCTTTCTTTAGGCAGCCAAAACAAACTCCCAACTCTCTTAGATACTGCAACCGGTCACTTATAGGCCTTTCCTTCAATTTGTTACACATTTCCAAAGTGTGATCTTTACCCTTGCAATATGTACACGGCTTGTCGGCTCCTGGGCTACTTGACGACACATTTGGCCTGGCTCCTGGACTATATGACATTACATTTGGTCTGGCTCCTGGACTATTTGATGTCACACTTGCCGACACAGCTTCTGTGTTTGTTGCTAGATTTCTTCTAGCTTTATAAGTCTGATAGTTTGGGTTTTTTACCCTTTCTTCCTTCTTAGTACTATCTTCCTTCTCCGTCACACTTCTACCGTAGGCAGCATTAGTTGCGATTCTAGCCTGTTTTTCTAAGAAGGAGGTGAAGTCTTCAAATGTTACCACTTTGTTTCTTTCTTCTTCTACATAATCTACTTGTCTCCTCCATCTGTCTCTCATACTATATGGTAACTTCATCATCAACATTCTAATGTTTGCTGTACTTTGCAACTCATTAGTATAGCCCAGGCTGGTCATGGTATTTTTGCATTCTAACAAAAATAATGACAAATCTTGTAGCCCTGAACTATCACCTTTCACATTCGGCCACTGCCTCATCTTCGCTAAGTAGGCCTCTGCAATCTTGTGCTTATTACCATATTTCCTTTCCAACAACCTTTTGCTTCCAGGTAACCAACCTCATCATCCATGTGAATACAACTTTTCACCAAACTGTTGGCTTCACCTCTTGTGTACTGTTCAAGATAGTACAGACGGTCTCTATTGCTTTTGCTCTTATTTTCGATTATGAATTCGAAGGCTCGTATGAAAGTAACATACTGAAGCGGGTCTCCAGTAAATGTCTGTAATGTCCGCTTTGGTAGACTCGCTTGTTTATGTTGTTCCACCAGCAGCCTTGTTAAGTTGTCTTGGTTGCGTGCCAAATTTTCTATACTGGTATCTTTATCTTCTTCTTTCACTTCTGTTGTATGTTGCCGTGGCAACATGACTTGTTTTTTCTTCACATCAGGCTCTGGTGACGAAGTTACTCTATGACCATACTTTACTGATGAAGGCCCGTCATGTTCATACTGTTCACTGTACTGTTCTTGACCATACTGACGATACTGTTTATCAATATTTTCATATTTCGTGGCTGACAAATAACGTGGGGGTATTCTGTCCCCTGTACTTTCTGATTCCTCAGGTGCTGCTGCAGGAAACAAGACTTCACTTGGTGGTGGAAAGTTGACTTGCATAACTTGACTGGTTGTTAACCTGCTTCTTGGCTGAACTTGTTGACCTAAATCAGTATGTACTTTACCATCAGTAGTCATGCCCACTGCTGGCTGCTCTTTTGCAGGTCCCAACTCCACATGTGTGTATTTTGGTCTTGCCCTGGATTTAGACCTACAGCACCAATTGTATCATGTTTAGCTAGGAACTTGCCATCAATTTCTTGACCTTCTCTAGTGTTGTGGTTCAACCACTGCCTCACTGATGTGTTTGTATCTGGTTGAGCTTCTGTGAGGTCATCAAGCACCGATTTTGGTCTACTTCTTAAGCTCTGGGATTTATGTTCATAATCCTCCAATACATCTATTTTGGCTTGCTCTATGTTTATTTCAGTCTTCATTTCCAACCACTCTCTTTGTTGTTGCAAGTCCCTTGCCCTGGCTTGGATATTAAATTCCTCACTTTCTAGAGCTTGTTTTTCCTTCAATGCTTTGGCACGACATTCTAGCTCTACCTTTCGAGTTGCAGCTTGCAATAAAGCATATTCTGTACTTTTAGATAATGCATCACTTTTATAAGATCTTCTGCTTCTTAATTCGGAACCGCTTTTATGACTCGACATGATGTTTTCGATAGTACCGAAACGAACGAATTAACGAAACGACGCCGCTGCAAGCAACGAAGCGCAATATTTTTAAAGTGAACAACGGTTCACTAATTTATGTGAGAAACTATACGTAGGACCTGTGTAAAGTGTGCTTTGTGAGGCTACATGTGTCGAAACCTAAAATAAATACGAAAGTCAGTATACACGAAACTTCGCTTGAATGCAGGCCCTACGTTGCTTACCGACGGGTGGGAGAAAGCTCGATCCACTCGTTTATCGTGCACCGACAGGCGGGAGTAAGCTCTTTGCGCCCGTTTATTGATAACAAAATACCACATAACTCTTTTTTAGGTAGAAGTCCTGAGTCAGTGTTGTATGATTCTATGAGTTATTCCTGCATGCACTAGCTGTGCAACTGCAAGATTACTAATGTCAGTATTAGAGGCGTACATGCAGGCACTTTACTACCAAACTTTATTTTAATTGTCGTAAGCGACTCGCGACTGGTGGGAGTAAACTTGTTACCCCTTAATTAGATATTTATTAAAATACCACAAAGCTATTTTTCAGTAGTAGTCCCGTGTCAGTTTGTGCTTTTGTTGTCGTAAGCGACTCGTGGGAGTGTTAGAAATGTACATACAGGCAGCTACTACTGATATCTTTATTTGATTTCTACGATTCGGATTCATAGGCCTCAATAACTTCTTTGAAGTTCTTATCTTTAAGCTTCTACCAAATGTGCATTTATCTACATGCACACTCATTAATATTTGCTATATTCAGTGACGTCTGACATGACTGGAGGCTGTGGTGATTGTCTGTGCCAATGCAATGTTTATGTTTACACTGCTGACACGACCTTAAGCTTTTAGCTATTTTTAGGTAAGCTTACAAAACAGACGCTCAACTGAACCTTTATTTGGTAACTATTTACCAACTACAGCATCTTTTTACAGAAAATTAATCTTTACAACTTTAGGGGCAAACTTGCTTTGCTCCCCTGGTTAGCAGAAGCTTGGTACTAAATAAATACAATCTTCGATGACTCGGAACCAACAACAAAAGGTGACACAAATCATCACAAATCCAAGGATACACTTTAGCTGAAACGTATCTTTATGATGTTTATTATCTTCACTTGCTATTCTTCTTCTTGTTCTTGTCACAAATACTAATTATGTTGGTTTAGGCTAAGATTAATTGTGTCTTTACCGAGAGCTTCTTCACTACAATACATCAAAACCAAGATGACAGCCTCCAGTGCCAAATTCGGCACCAAATTACATGTGATTGATGGGCTGTGCAGGCTATGTTTAGCTTAACACTTCAAGGGCGCTCATCACATAAATAAACATGCCATAGGAATGCAATGATTAAGGATGCACAACACTTAAACAAACTTTGATTTTAGGTAAATGGCATCAACACAGATAGTATCAGTTTGTGAATGAGAACATCGTATAAGTTCCTTGTACTACCCCCCCCCCCGCCCCCAGTCCGGCACGCCGGGGGGCATAATACCGGCTATAAATGATTTTTAGCTGTTTTGTCTGGCTTAGACATTTTTTTTTGATACTGCTGCCTTTGCCATCAGAACCCAAGCATGTCTCGGGACCCCACCCCGGCTCGGGACCTTACAAAAAGGTGTAGGCCTACATCAACGCACTGAATGGTCTATTGTTCTATTGTGTCCGATTTGAGCGCTGACATATTGGAAAATGATGCCAATCAATATTCATGAGAGTGTACATTCAACGTCCAATTTTCGAAATTGGATGACTTGTGCTTGGCAGGTGTAAAATACATCTGACTGGGCGTTTTAAATACGTAACGCATAAAAGCATTGGCATCATCGAATGGCTGCCTGTAGTGCTGTTAGTGTTAGGCCTATGTGTGTGTGTGTGTGTGTGTGTGTGGGCGGGGGGGGGGGGGCTGTGTTTAGTTTCTATAATAATTATTATAAGACCTACATTTATTTGTCATTCATTTCTTTTTCTTTCTCTGTACTTGCTAAAGTATCACTCCCTCTTCTTATCCGTTCCCTTCTCCATCCCCTCTTACGTTTTGTCCCCTCTCATCATTTTCCTTACCTTTCTATTTATTTACGTCTATTTATTTATTTCTCTTTATTTCTTCCTCTTCCTCTCTTCCTCCAGTCCCCTCTCATTCTTCATATCCCCTCCTTCAACCTCATCCCCTCCCAAGACCTCTCACAGAAGAGCTGTCCCCCTTCAGTAAGCCACTGATTATGACATTCTCCTTCTTAAAATAAAATAAAATAAAATCTCAATTTGTAAAACAACTTTTATATAGGCCTATACCGGTATACTTATTATATGTTACATGTAGGCCTATACGTAGCTCCCGGGACGTAGCTATTTAATACCATTATAGACATGGCAGCCATGATGTGAAATCATTCAGCAGGCGCATTCAATTTATTTAAATGAAGCACCTAATGTCAGTGGGGTGACAACGAACTATGCATTAGCGGCTAATGTGTCCCTTTTGTGCTTACGGCTACTCAATCACACCCTTGGGTTTATGTATAACAATATACTTTTCATTCCATTAAGCGCTTTCACGCGACTTGCATTTGATCACTTATTGACAGTAGCCTGCTAGGTAAAGCGTTAATACACTGTCGGGTCAGCTTACCGATTTAATGGTGGAAGCCCTTTGTCCCAAACAAAAGGTACCTTTCGATGAATAGCTTGTCAGATTTCAAATCGGCACAAGGTTTCAATGCGTTACGTAATCTATTTCCTCTCCATCTTATAATAGCTCCATGGCCTACATCGTATAAACAATAAAACCTTCACCAAGGAACATCTTTACCCAAGTTTTTAATAGCCTATGGAATATTGTTGTGTAAATTAACGGGCGTAATTACAACGCAACCATTGGGCGACAAAATAAGCAACACTCAAGACATTCAAAATGGCGGGTGAAGTAGTCGAACATGTTACTTTTCCCGTTAACGAAAGCGATGAAGTTTATGTGGCTATATCAGCTCTTTTACAACGAGTACAGCACGAAGAAGTTCCTGCGCATTCTGTTGTAACTTCAGTGGTCTCTGAAGATGGTAACATAACGTATACAACTTTGCAACCAGCCGTTGACGTCCAACATGTCCAAGTCGAAGTACCGGTTGACCAGGTTGTGGATGCGACGGGAATGGTACAACACGTACAACATGTCGATGTTCAGCATGTTGATATGCAGCAAGTAAGCTTAGCTTAATATACTATAGCATGATATTATACTTTGGGACACACTGTATTCCATGATGGCCCAAAATAGACCCAGGAAGGCAGGAAGTACGCGGATGAGACTAGTTTACGCATGTACGTTGTCAATATTACATTCGCATGGACGGACATTTTTTGCTTGCTCGCTAGTAATATATGACGCTACTGTAGCCTTTTTTTGCCCTAGGTAGATTCTAGCGAGTAGATTTCTTGTAATATTTGGCTTATTTACCATCAAATTTATATCCTTCAATGTACCTGTATATCGTTAGCATATCAAGCGCAGTCAAAAAAAGTTTTTTGAGGATTCTGATCGTCACGATGAAACATTTTTTAAAATACACGACTTTCTCAGTTCTCCCAGCCATTTGTTTACTCATTGTTATCGATGTCACCAATTAGTCTCGACCTCACAAGTGCAACGTGGCTGTATCGCGAACACGAACAAGAAACCGGGCGGCCCAGGGTTCGGTTTTTGCCGGCAAAAACCTGGCAAAAACTGTTTTTGCCAGTTTTTGCCTGGTTTAAACCGGCAAAAATGGCAAAAACTCATATAGTCACCCAAATATTGAAAAGTGACACAGAAAGCTCATAAA